>NW_015112653.1:1170600-1229776 GCF_001443285.1 Poecilia latipinna | reverse complement strand
TTTGTGTTTTTTTTTTTATATTATCAGTGTAATAAAATAACAGCCAAGGGGGGGGGGGGGGGGGTTTTTTTTTTTTTTACAAACATAGTACTTTAATCTTGCTGCTATAGATAAATACTAAAGACTAAGCAGAGCAGAGGACAAGAGACTGGAAGCAACGAATCACATCCTGTGGCTTGTGCTTTAGTTCAGTATTTGTTAATAAGCAAAGCAACAACTTTCACTTTACCTTGGAGAAACAGCTGTTAATGTTAACTTAAAGGCGTTGTATTAAAAGGCTCCTTGATTAACGTCTATTCATTTCCATCAAGCAAAGCAAAAGCTTGACACACTTCAAAGTAAACAGCTTCATTAAGTCAATTAAGAGTAATTTTGTAGAGCACAAGTGTATGCTAACAAATAAGCGAGATGTCATGTTGCGAACAAACAAATAAATAAGTACAAGTAGTTATTTTCAAAACAGCATTTTGTTTAAATGGCTCTTCACTCACAACACATTAGGAGAGAATCTCGAGCTAAAATGTGTTTGCAAAGTGTATTGGCATGACGGTTTTCTGCAGGAAAAACTCACCTGCTCAAGGGCGAATATGTGCTGGTTGAAATAAAACTGGATCTGCTCATTTGCAATGTTGATGCACAATTGTTCAAACGAGTTCTTCTTGAAGTTTTCGAATCCAAAGATGTCCAGGATTCCCACATTCATGCAGCTCTCTGCGGCACTTCAAAGGAGAAAAGCGGGACAAACAAACTTATTCTTCTGTGTTGGAGGAAGCTGCAAATCCCCCAGCAGCCGTAATAATTGATAAAACTTTAATGATAATCCAAGTTCAACCCATATACAGAGTCGGATCTGGAAGAAATCACAAACATCGGGTATTATAAAAGCTCTGTGACTGGTTTTGTTTCAGTCTCAAACCTCAGAGTGTTTTCAGAGTCTGCACAAACAAAACAATGTTACAGCACGGTCGAAGAGTTAACATGTTTTTGAACGATATCTTGCATTATATTCATGCTCCTGATTCTTAATCAGTCATTCCCCACATGAAGTAAAGGTCACCTTAAAAGCCTGCTCTGCCCAGTTATTACAGGCAATAAGGAATCAGAAAAGATGAGCTGAATTTAGACAGGAACTCTGGCTTCTCCTCATTTCTGTGAGACGACTCTTTGACACTCAATGCTCATATTTATAAAGGAATTCTTTTGGATCAATGAAGAGCCTCTTTGGAGTCTCTCTGAAGTCTTTTTAATCATCTGAACATTATTTTCTCCGCACGCAACTCTGTATCAAAAATTTATTAAAACTTCTATTTTTTTTTTGCTCTTCTTTTGCTTGTCTTGTGCGTGCCCATTGATATTCTCCTCTGCATCTTTGCATCCTCCCCTGCAGACGTCCGCAGAGGTCATCGGGGCTTTGCAGAGGTTCTGCGCCGGCGTCTGAGACAATCAACAAAGGTGGCATTGACATCTTCACAGATGTACACACACTCTCACCAGATCTTCATGTCGGGCTGCAGCAGCGAATTGATGCGGTTGACGATCCAGCTGAAGAGGCGTCCGTACAAGGCCTTGGACATGGCGTCTCGGACGTCGGCGGCTTTGTCCACGGTGTTGGTGCGGATGATGGTCTCGCCTCTTGTGACCACGCACTGAGAGGTCAGCGCTTCCTGGAGCTCCTCGGAGCCGATGCTGAGCAGAGACGCAGCTGAAAACGAAGGTAATTTGAACAATCATTTTCATCTAAATATAAGATTTGTCTTTTGAATAAAGCACATAATGCCATTCAGAAAGGCGTGGTTTTGCTTCAGGAGGATCATCATAAACTGAAAGTCTTTTATATTTCACCCACATTTACATTCTGCTTCGGTAAAAAATGTTTCAGACGTGATCAATAGTGGGGAGAAGGAACTGGTAAATATAAAAGAGGCTACAAACAACCCATGCATGTGTCAATATATAATGAAATTTGTATATTCACACAAGCGTGTAAATAATTTTCAACACAGTCTGAGGGACTCCGTCTGTGGGAAGTGTGTGCAATAGAAGACTGAACAGTAGTTGGTTCTAGAGTAATGAATCCAAATGTGGGAAGCCATTTGTGCGCTGCCTATACACATATAAAAACACTATGATAATAGTTCTTATAAAGCTCTTCTATCGACTTTGGTTTCTCCAGGAACGTTGAGAAGATCTGCAATGGGCTCGTTTGTAAAAAGTCCTCTTTTGTTCAGATAAGTCTGTGTCAAATGAGTTTTTACTAAAACATTGTTACACACAAGTACGTTCTAAAATGGCCAGGTGCCGGGAATCGAACTGTGGACAACTGCAGCCACTACTTATGGTGTGCCAGCCCTACCACTGAGCTACAGTATGTGGCGTCTCTGAGATAAGTCGTTTTTATCGGTGACGGAAACTCAATTATACACTTCAACCCTCAGTTTACATTGTTTAGTCTTCTTTTGTTAGATGCCCATCTAAACGGGTCTAAAGCTTTGTGGTCATCCCTGCCTCTTTAAGCTCTGCACAGTATACTGTATAGTACACATGTAATAATGTAAAATAATGTAACATATCATATTATCATAATCTGATCTGATATAATATAAGATAAAATGAAAGCACTAATAAATACACTAGTAATTTTGTAAGGTTTTTGCTAAACTGTTGTCTTTTGGTTTAATTTTCTTTTTCTTTTGTCAGAGGGATGTTTTTTGTACTTCTGCTGTAAATTTGTCCTGAAGGAAAAATATGTTTTGTGAATTATTTTGTTTATATAGAAAGAAAAGGGATACACCAGACTAAACAGCTCTTCTGTCTCCTACAGAATACGGAAAATCAATATAGTGAGAGATATTTTTTGTTCTGTGATCTCTTCATTAGGTCGGATAGCTGTTTCTTTTATGTCCTGCAAGCTGAACATTTAGATCAAAAACACTTTTTTTCTGTTATTCTTAAATCACTTTGCATTAAAGCCCAAAAGCAAGTGTCATAAAATCATTTAAACACATTTTCTTTGATAATAAAACTTTATCCATTTTTTACAGTAATCAGTTAAGACTTATCAGTTTTGCAAATTTTATGTAGAAGGAGCAAAGACATAAATAATCACAATAGTAGCATCCATAATTTTGATGGATATGTTTGTGAAATGTTTCAACTTTCAACTGTGTTGTTGCTCTGTTTTCTACACTATAGTTTTTTGTTTTTTTTTTCTTTTTGTGGTATGCGTTGCTCCAATGTGCCGTAACACATTTTAGAAAGAAAGTGCCTGACAATCATTCATCTAAACAAGTTTCAAATGGTTTCGTTGAAAACAGGAGATCGTGGTTACAGACAGAGAGCCGAGCTGCTGCGTCTCACCGTTCTCTAAGGCCTCTGAGTTAGGCACGTCACTCTTATCTGTGTGGTGATGAGACGTGATGGCAGTAAACTCAATATTGCCCGTGTTCAGAATGCCTGACAGAATCCTGTAAACAGAGTTCACCTCCTATGAAAAGAAAAGCATGAAAGAGAACCCAGTTATCGTGGCACTTAAAGGAAATACACGTTTAAGTATTTAAGTCGTGCAAAGTACTTCTTCTGTGAAGCCGATGTTTCTGAAACACTCCTGAATTGCGTCAAACTGCTCCTTGTACTGTTTCCTCGAGACAATGTCCTGCATCACTTTGCTCTGCTGACTGTCAATGTACCTGCAGAGAGAGAGAGAGCGATTATGAGAGAAGATGTCAAGTTTCAATACCAGGAAAGTTACGCATGTCAGCGTTTGATGATGTTGTCAAAAAGAGAAACAACACAATGGAAAAATAAAAACAAATCTAAGAACGGGTTACAGGTTTCTTCTCTTTTCACTCAAAATTTTGCTAGGTAATGTAAAAAAAAAAAATTACATCAGACACAGATAACTGAGCAAATACAAGAAATGTATAGTCACAACTCTTGTTGCAATATCCATGTATGGAGTATTGCAAACCAGTATTACACCAAATATTTTATCTTCAGTGCCAAAAAATAAATTTTAAATGTTAGCATTTTATTACCTAGACTTTCACTACCCGCAATGCTAACACTTCATGTACATTTTTAATAGTGGAAGTGATAAAAACAAAACTAAAAGAAAGAAAAGAGTCTAAAAAGTATGTATTATGACTGATGCATTTTCCTAATATCATGCAGCTTCCATCAGTATTTAAATGGTACATTTAATAAGGAAAATAGTTAGCAACTCAACTTGGTCCAAGTTGAGTAACAGGCCCATTCTTAAGTTATAAAAGTAAGTTTACCATAATATTTTTTGTCAGATATTAAAATGTGCTTTATGATCTAAAACATTTTGGTGTGACAAAAAATTAAAAAAAACTGAAAAATATAAAAGGGGGTGAGCACCTAATGTTTTACAACATTTTATGTTAAAGCCAGGTTTGGAAAAAGGTTCACACACTTGTGATTTTATTTTTAAGAAACATGTCAGAGCCAGGCATAAATTCGGCGTATCAGCACATAAAACTGCAGCACAAACCGAGGAGGCGTCCTGTCCGGCAGCCTGTAAGTCTTCAGCTTGGACTGGTGGTAAAGCCCGGCGTACATGTAGTAAAATATATGAAAGTTCTTCTCCCCGCTGAATCAAGAGCAAACATCAAACATTTGTTAGAAGCGTAACACAAATTTAAATATACGGCGAGTTAAAGGTTTCACTCACGCTGCTTGCTTGATAACCCGCGATTTCTCCAGCAGATATTCGGAGATCTTTGCCCCGATGACGGCTCCAGTCGGTGTGAACTTCATCTCCAGGTATTTACCAAACCGGCTGGAGTTATCGTTGATGGCTGTGCAGGCGTTTCCGAAGGCTTCGACCAGAGGGTTGACCTGCAGGATCTTCTCCCGCAGAGTCCGGTTGTTTGCCTGAGAGAAACATCGAGTGCATTCTCAGTTTTGCATGAGGGAATAACAGATTGCTTGGTAAACACTGTCCAGTGAGAAATATTGATCATGTGAGAAAATACCTTTCCTAAGAAGGTAAGATGTTGAACAATCAAATGAGCACTTTCCGTCTTCCCTGCTCCACTTTCACCACTAATGATGATGCACTAAAAGAACAGCAAAAACAAATTGTCAACCAATATACAACTTGGACATTTTTTCATGGTTTAACAGACAAACTATCAAGACTACAGTCCACACCGTCAATGTGGGCCAGCTGCTTTTACATATGTTGTAGAAAATCAGCAAAGTTTAAACTTTACAAGAGAATACAAAAAAAGGGGGGGGGATAAAATACACAACAGGGAAGATAAAAGTTTGGTTGGAAAAAAAAGCAGCCTTTTGTTATTATGTAGAGAGACATATTTAGCTAAAAATCCAAATGAACTGCATAAAATGTAACTATTTATTTGCATTTCATGCTACAGGCTTGTCTAAAACCTAAGGAGGGAGCTGAAGCTTTGAGCTGTTTCTGTACGAAGGAGAGGAGTGGGGTAACTTCCTGCATTGATATTCTGTCCCTACAGACTGAAATGGCCTCATAGCTCAGTGTATGTCTCTTTTAAGATCGCACACTGAAAAAATAACACATATATAGTCTGAATTGATCATTTCAGTCCAACAGGATGAACTTAAACTTTTATATCAATATGTAATACTGTATTCCTCCAGAGGACCTGGTCTTTGCAGAAAGTCACCATTCCTTGGTACGCTGCATCTGCTGTGGCAAAGATGTGTGGAGGGTTGTCACCTCTCTTTACGCCATGATACAGCTTAGAAAACTAAAGAAGAAAAACGAAACAGTTTATAAGAAGGTGCAGGTCACATACATACAATTTTCAAAAAGTCTGCAATGTCGTGGTTTTCATCCCAGTTTGGGCCAGACATGACAGGTCAACTTCCCTGATAGCAGGGCAGATTGCAGAAAATGGTTAAAATTACTTGTCAAATTGTGTTTCCATCGTCTCCATAGCACAATAGTTTAGAGATCATTAAACGTGTTGATCCTGATTTATTTATCTTTATCTATTTTTTGGGAAAGCAGCTCACTTCAAGTTTGTTATGTGCAATAGAAGTTTAAGGTTCGAAACAAAACCAAAAAAAAAAAAGTCTGCTCTGAATGAATGGTATTTTAAAACTATATGTGATGCGTTTTAGTTCAAATATTTAACTTTTTCTGTATTCTAATGACAAAAACATTAAAATATGTGAACAGGGGCAGTTCAGACACTATAAAATAAACTTAGTGCAAAGACAATAGGAGAGGATAAAACAGATTATAATCAGTATACTAATTGGTGAGTCGCATCTTTATACATTTAAACTTTATTTCAGACCAAACATAATACATTAACAATAAGTTGTCTGTGTTGAAGCTGTGAAACTTCAAATGGGTAAGTGGGGAACTATAAACATGTATCAATAATTTAAACCTGTCTGAACTAAATTAAGAACCAGTGTTTGTTAAGAATGAACTGGAATATCACTATAAACGTCTGATCAGAGAGAGACGCCTCCTTTTCAAGTCTTGAAAAGTCAGGCACAAAACATCCAAAACTCTAAATTCACAAAATGGTAAAAATGTGAAATGATCAGCTCATAGTATTATTGTGTTTTTTTTTGTTTTTTTTAATCTGTTCGATTCGAACATTTATCTCTGGGAAAATGTGAAAATGTTTTTCCACCAACCTGAGGAGAATAGATGCTGAGGTTCTGAAAAGGATTGAGAGCGATGAGGATGTCGCCAACGTAAGTGTAGACCTGAAGCTCATCGTACCGCTTCTGGAGATGACTGATTATTATCTCCTTTAGAAAGAAAAAAAGAATAGTCAAGCTGTGTTAGAAATGAAAATGATCAGAATTGACTAATCCCAGTTTAATGCAACTTTACCTCGTCCAGAAACTCCAGGTTTACCAGATCGTCGTCAGGGCAGCTTTCAATTACCAGCGTTTTACGAGTATTAATCCGCTTGTGCCTGTTTGAAATAAAGGACACGATATATGTTACAAGCTGCAACAGGACACCAAAAGTAGTTTGACGGCTGAATCTGAGCCCCGGTCACATCGAAGGCCTCTATAAAGCTCCCCCAGGGGACTCATCTCCCAGTAAAACCAGCTGTGATTGCTCTTCATCTGTGTTTTGACCTATTACTCTCCAACAAGACCCATGAGGCCGGAGGTCAACACGCAGCCAGCTGGCTCCATGAAAACCTCCAGGGACACCCGGTGAATGTGAGAAAGAGTGAAGCAGAGGTGTGACTCAGATTCCTCCCACAGTGTAGGAATACACAGGAACTGCAATCTAATAGCAATCAACCTTTTCCATTAAATTCATAAGACAGAGGTGTTTTATGATGTCAACAGATTCCCGGAGAGAAACAAGGAAACCAACAATGAATCCATCACGCTGATGAATCTGTGCAGCTGCAGCCTCACATGATTTATTTTCACACAGTAGATCATTTGTTGCTGGATAACAAGCCAATAAGCTGCAGTGTTGCAGGGAGGAAGCTGTCTGATGATTTCATGTTCATAACTTTCTGTTTCAGACGCACAGAGCCGCCGACAAAGTTACACTGTTCTTAAAAACAAGTCATAACCTAAATATGGACTTCTTTCACTGATTTTTTTAAGGCTCTATTTGCAAGTCTCGACGTGACTCTGTTGTCTTTCATGGTTTCAGGGTAAAAAAAAAATAAAAAATCATGAAATTGTTTTAAAAAATCGCTGTCGATAAAAATCGCTGTCGATATAAATTATAAAATGAAGGCAACAGAAATGCATACCAAAAGAATTTAATTTGATTCATTTAAATAAGAAACAAAAAAAAAATTAACAAGATAGAAAAATAAAAAAATGAACAAATTTGTGAAAAAAGAAATTGTAACAAGGGGAAAGAAACGACTGGCCTTCGTAAAAAGATGTTATAATCAAAGTAACATGAAAAAGAGGACAAGTACGGCACAGGTTGTTTCAAACACGGACATCGAAAGATGAAATTCACTAAATAATTTCAATCCAAATAGAAAAAGCAAATCAAATCCTATTCGGTCTGTAATCAGTTTCTGTTTTATTAAAAACATTTTCAGTTTGTTCATCAAACAGAAACAAACAGAAGGCGGTATATGCTTTTTGTCCTCACTACATGCAGAATCATTTGGCAAAGCACTAATGCAGATGAACATTTACAGTCTTCAGAATGGTCTGATTGATCAGCGGTCCACTGATCCTCAACAGGACGGCCAAAATGATAACAGGCTGCAGGACTTTGTACCTGAAGAACAAGCGACTTTTAAAAGAGTCTAGATTTTGGGCAGATTTTCGTATGAGAGCTAATTAAAACATCTCTGCTCATCAAAACACAACAGTCTGACTGCTGCATGCTGTGTTCGATTTGTTTGCGACATCTTTGTTAACCACCACTTGTGAAAATAATGGAAACCGTCTTAATGCCGGGAGTGCCAGGATTGATGTTCTGAAGTTAAATATAGAGCCCGCAAACCAACCTTCAGATTCTGATTTATTATCTCCAGAAACTCTCCAACACCCAGTGCCGCTGTTAGATTCAATGACTCTGCAAAAATAAATTCAGTTTTCATACCAGAACAAGTGATGGTGACTTTGCAGACAGATTTCCTTTTTTCTTTTTTGGAAGTCATTAGCAGCTGTATTCGACTCATTTTAGACAAAACAAGACATCACGAGAGCTAACCATCTTTTTTTTTTAAGTTTAACTAGTTCAGATGTCATTGTAAGATGCCTGAATGTTCATTTTATCAAACTCCTGAATGTAAAAAGCTGTACTTGGTAGAACCATAAATTTGAACTTTGGTCTGAATTAAAACACTTCTGCAAAGACGAGTGTTTTTGCTAACTCTTGCAAATGACATCTGTTGCTGTCAACGGGTTGTAAGGAATATTTTTTTCACATACAGGATCAGATTGATCTGAATAGCTTTTGTTTCTTGCCAAGTTATAATTTTATAAGTACTTTTCTGTATTTACTCAGGTTTCTTTGTCTGATATTACATCATTTTAATAATCTTAAACAAGTAAAAAAATTAAAAACGAAGCAGCCAAAACATAAAAAAAACTTTAAACTTTTTCACAGCACAGCAGCAGATTGTGAGTTATGAAATTAAATTCTGAAAGAATGCATTAAAATCACAACATATCTTATGATATTCAATTCACCAGCTGTATCTATATTCTACTACAATAAATAATCAATCACAAGAGAGAAAATATTCTAGCTCCAGGTTAGTGAATGTTTCCTCCTCTGCCTTCGTCTTAATTTTTCAGTCTCGGTGCAGCAGAAGAAGCAGCAGTGGGGAAATACTCTTGGCATGTGCTCCCTAAGAAGTGACTCCTTGTCCTCGTGTCCCGTTGGAGGAGGACTCGAGTCCTCCAGCGTCTGACTCTCTCCCGCTTTGAAGTAAACCAACGCTATTCCACCTACGGCAGCTACTTTTAAGTTCCCTACGTCTTTCTTATTCTTATCTGCTTCATTGTTCGACGATCAGTGGCATGGGAGACTAAACCGGGCGAGCCCAGTTCTCGCCCTACAAGCTCCTAATCCCATTATCCACTTTCACTGTGGACAGGAATTCGGGATCAGGCTCAGGCACCAACTCTGCATGCTCTCGGGAGTAAACAGAGCTGGCAAGGCATCAGGACTCTCAGTCAAGGGCAGCTTCAGCAAACTCTTTTATAATAAAGATTAAGCACTGCCAGAGTCAGTATTCCTCCAGTAATATGGTCACAGTTTGCGCTGTCATTTGCTGCCCTGTGAGTCTCTGAGCGAAGCTTTAACCTCGTGAAATCTCTTGTATTCATATGTGGATCCTGCAGGCCTGCGAACCAATAACTAGCTCACTAGCTATTGTCGCAAAATCCCATATGGTTTCAAGCTAATATTTATTCCTCCAATCAGGGGCTTAATTGAGTGGACCAGACAAATAGTTGAACACAGATTTAACTGAATTGGTTTTATTAATTTCAAGTAAGTCATCACAATCACTCTTTCTGAATTAGTCATACTCTCTGAGCTTATCTTTAATCACAAACTGTAATATCCGTTGCCGTGTCTCATCTCCATGCGGCCTGAACATAACAAGATGAGAGGTTGCCCCCTACTGGTCAGACTTGATAACAGCACTCAGTTGATCCCCCTGCAGCTGAAGCAGAGAACTCAACACCCAACAGAGGCAGTGTAGATTTTTCACCATTTTTTCTGCACAGACACTTTAGGAAATCGTTTTTTTTTATTATTTTTGTTTTTTAAAGACTTACCTGGTTCTGGTTCTGCACCCAAATTCTTGCTGCTCTCTGATAAGATCTGCTAACTGCTGGCTGAGAGCTACATCCTTGCCATGGACCTGCTTGATGAAGGGATGCTCCAGCAGGTGGGTCACAGATGGACGGGCCTCAAAGTCCTTTATCAAACACCTTAGAATCAGAAAAAAAACACAGTTATTAGGAAACTAAGGAATTATTTCGGCGTTTATAAATCTTTAGGAGAATCACTTGAGCATTGTTGAAAGAAGTCTGAAACAAGTCTGAGTTTCTCTAAGATCAGCAGACAGATTGGACAAACGGTTTGCCAGGGAGACACAGAGCATTTTTAATATCTCTCTTTGCCCTTTCTCAGGTTGTGTCAGACACAAGTTCTCCCCTTAAAGTCGCTGAAAACCACGTTGAATTTTTTTTTTTTTTTTTTTAGACTGTGTGTCACAAAGGAAAATCAGACTTGGCTTAGTTCATCCAAAAAAGCGTAAATTTGATCATATTTCAAAGTCACAAAACCAGAAAATCTTAAAAGCATGGAAGAAATAGATCACATAAAGAAATTTATCTGTTTTCTTTTTTAGAAAAAACAAATAAATTGTGGGGGGTTTTGTTTTGTTTACCTCTAAGGTGTCCTCTGAAACTACAAAACATCTGCTGCTATGTAGGGATTGCTTTAAGATCAACTCAACAACAGCTCTCTCTGAATGGTCCCCCTGAATGTTCATGATAATTAGCTGTGGTTTGTGGTGAGCAAATCCTTCTGCAGCCTTACACAGAATAAATCACAGAGTCACTGTTCAGACAAAGTCCATTCTTTAGAAAAAAAAAACTCCTTACTATGTAAATTATTACAATTATTAAGAATTAAGACATGCTGCTTAGTTGAGTTAATCTGAAGGTGGTCTTTAAGACAACAAAGGATTTAAAAGGATCATATTGTGTATTTTACACATTGTGGCATTTTATAGCACAATCTAGTAACTGTTAAACTCAAAATTGCTATGTGTGTCAAACATGACATAAAAGAAATTTGACTTTACCGTTTGATGTCTTAAAAATGGCCTGTCTCTTTAAGAAGCTCCTGCTCTTTCTGACGCTCCACCTTCAGCATGACATCACAACAATGCCTTTGTTCCAATAGGTCATTTATAACCATTAATAGGATCGTTGGACTGTGAAACAGTTTGTATGATGAGGTCATCACATGCACACTTCCACCAGGTGTTTTCTAATTACTGCTAATGCTAGAGGAGCTGAGTGGAGAAGGCATGGAGGAGGCAGAAACACAGCAGGAGACTCCAAGGAGGAGCTTTGTGGCAATAGGAGGAGCTTTGTGGCAATAGGAGGAGCTTTGTGAGAGCAAGCGTTTAGGCACCCGGAGTGGTTGCCATGAGAGATTCAAGGATTCTTCAGATATATGCGTGAAAGAATAAGATGATGTAAAGCTCAAAAATTACATTTTACATAATACCCCCTCCTTTAAGATAACACCACTGGACTGTGCTCAATTGTTAAGCTAAAGCTAGAGATGGGGGAGGGAGGAAACTCACCAGTCAAATTGCTTTCAGCTAATCGCAGCAGAAATTCTGTTTTTTTTTTTTTTATCAGTTCGTTCAGCTCTGAAAGCTAATTCCATGAATTCATTAGTGTTAGAGCATTAAGCAGAGGTTGTTGCTATTAGCCAGGCTGTGCTGCCAGGATGCTGAGCGGAAGGCCACTTTGTCAACCAAGTCAGCTCTTTGGCTGCCCAAGTGGAGACACCAGTGATGGATTTATTATCCAGAATCCCTCCTCTCATTTCCCAAGCTGCCCCCTGAACACACTCTCTCTCTCTCACTCTCTCACTCACTCACTCATTCACACACATATGCATGCAGGCCTACAATGGTTGCAAAGGCTTCACAAGCAGCCTGCAAAGACTGATAACATTGTCCAGCCTCTCTGCATTCATCTTTAGTGGGCTTTGTCTAAGGAGATTAATGTTGAAACTGTTATACAAATTACAAACCTGCAAATAAAAAGTATCAATTAAACCCACTGCAACTGCACTGCAAAAAATGTTAAAACCAAATGGTTACTAGTTTATGCATGAAGGGGAAATGTGACAAAGATCAACCATTAACTGATTGATCAAAACAAAACAAAAAAAAATGCAAAAAAGTCCTCAAAACTGATGGTTGGCTCTTTGTTACATACAAACATTCTGTTAGGCAAAATTCTCGCCTATACAAAGTCAGCAAATTGAATTTTATTTTCTCATTACGGCTCGGGCGAACAGTGCTCTCCGAGTCACATATTAAGGTTGTATATTCCAGGCAATCGCTACGAGCCAAGCCTGACATTATTAGCTTCGCACAGCGGAGCAAATGATAAGTTATCTGGGCCTCAGATTGAACAGATAACTCAGGTAAATCTCTTTGTTCCTCTGTGGCAGATTTACACCGATGAACGACAACAAAAGAGAAGAAGAGAAAAGAAGAGAGGGTTGGTATAATCCGGTGATAAAATACCAGATCCAGGTCCTTCTCTGTTTGCGTATGCGTTCCTGCCAGATCTTAAGTAGTAATAATACTCATTAATATTTTTAGTGAAATAGTTTCATGTTTAACTTTTTAGTGCAGAAAAACAAGGATACGATGTGGTCATAGTTTATAATGTATGCCCATACTAAATTATTTATACTTGAATATTTATTTTAGCATCATGATTCATTGTAGCTCAACTCTAGTGGTGATCATGAGAGTAAAACAATATTAATTTTGTATGATGTATATTAATACCGAAAGTGTTTTTCTTTCCTTCAATAACTACTTCCTCACTGTAGAGTGTTACATGTATGGCATCTTGTTATCACTTATCATCAAATTCTGGTAACCAGCTTGTTTTATCACCATCTTCAGCATCTTTCATGCTGAAGATATAAATGTACATACTAAAATGCAACATTTGATCAAAATAATTTATTTTAACCTTTGTGTTTCTCTTATATTTCAGTATTTAATGTAAAAAAAAATTAAACCCAGATCAACTATGGCTCATAAACAATGTCATTATCAACATAACAATGACGCTCAAAACAGGATCAGAAATTACTACATTCTGCCAGAATTTAAGTTTAAGTTGCTCCTTTTGTCTTGGGTGAAGATTATTTTAAGCACTGATGTCCAATTTCAGCACTCTAAGCGTAGCAACACTTTCCTGCACCACTTGGCTGTAGGCTCAGTTTCCTTCTGCTTGCTTTGTTTTTCTCTCAAGCTTATGAATTAATTTCTTTATTTCAGTCTTGGAAATGAAAAAAAAAACTATTGTGAGCTATCTGTTTGTATACTAAATATGTTTCTTTATTCATTTATTGATGTGAAAAAGTCAATAAATGTTTTTGATGTGAAAACGTCAATAAATGTTTTTGGACGGTTGGTTTCCTCCCACAGTCCACAAACATGACTGTCAGGTTAATTGGCCTCTCCAATTAACCTGACCTGTGTGTGTGTGTGTGTGTGTGCGTGCGTGCGTGCGTGCGTGCGTGTGTGTGTGTGCATTATGGTTGTTTGTCCTGTGTGTCTCTGTGTTGCCCTGCGACAGACTGGCGACCTGTCCAGTGTGAACCCCGCCTCTCGCCCGGAACGTTAGCTGGAGATGGGCACCAGCACCCCTCCCGGCCCCACTAAGGGACAAGGGTGTAAAGAAAATGGATGGATGATGTGAAAACATGCTTGGTAGGGAGATGGTATTGGTGATGGAAAAGGGAACTAAAACCTTTTCCTCCTTTAAAACATGCAGACCTACAGAAAACATTTAAGTTCATTTCAGCTTTAATGAGACTTACTGGCTGATGAAATAGCTGAAACTTCTGCACCACTGGTCAGGATTTCGGAGTGTGGGCGAGGGATTTCTGCAACAAAATTACAACAAAGATATGAAGAACAGACTTTATCAAAAGCCTTTAGATTGCATGATCTAAAGGCAATCTAGATCACGCCTTTAGAAAGAGACCTAAAGACATTCTTTGGATCTTTTTGTGACCCAAAGAGACTTTCTTTTTTACAAGTTTTCAGATTTGGCAGGTTATGGTTGGCAGACGATGTGTGTGACCATCAGAGGGTTTCTGCTCTGAGCAGCACAGGCTGGTCTGCATCCAGGTCTGTGGCAGCCACAGAAAAAAGTGACAAATGATAACTGTTCATCTTAGGGTCTGGCAGCAAGCATCTGCCACCGAGAGCTGAAAGTTATGGGAGATAGTTATACCTCTGCCAGCAGCATTTACGGAGGCCATCTGTAATGATGCTAACACTTTTCAAGTACGCGGGATGACAGGCGGTAGGGCTGCACGAGGAGCCAAGGCTGGACGGAGCCCGGGTACAAGTCGTCTTCACAGCGAGCTGACAAACCCGACAGCTGGAGGCTGAGCCGTTTGTCACTGTCAGGTAAACAGTGAAACATCTGATCAATCACCTGCTACTGCGCTAATTAGTTCCCAACACTCACATGAAACGCTGCAGTGTTTGGAGGAAAACACAGGTTCAAAAGTCTGTAGTTAGGGCGGTGCAGTTTGAACAGCAACAGTCTGAATTTAATTTTTTTTTTTTTTTTTGAGGATACAAAGAGAGGATGTAAGGGTGCAAAATCTGTCATTTTGCACAGCGTTCACTTAGTCAAGTCTTTCTTAAGAATTCAGGCAGGCAATCCTTTCCAAAGTGCAGATCAAAGCCGGAAACTGACTGTCTCAATGCAACCTCTAATATGAGCCCGAAGAAACGTTCTCGCCTTGATCTTCCGCTATACTGCTTATACATTATAAAGTCAACATACCAGCGCACTGCTGATAACGCTGTCAAGTGCGCTCATTGTGCTTCCACAAATTCACCCTGATATTTTTTTTTCTTTGAGTGTTTGTGTGTGAGCGCTGGCTCACATTGTAAACACAAATGGCTTATTCAAATGTGGGTCCAGGCAGCGCGAGCGCTGTCTGTCAGACGCTCCTCAGAGTGGATTGAGGCAAAATCAGGGAGGCGTCAACAGCTTCTGACAGCTGGAACTAAACCGGGGGGGGGGGGGGAAAAAAAAAAAATTGGGTTTTGGGGGTTTTTAAAAATTATTTTTAATATGCATATTTTTCATATATTTTATTCAGTTTAAATTTCCAAAGAAGTTTTTTTTTTTTGCATGAAGTAGGACTTCTGTGTTGTGTTGTCTAGCTGACTAAAGAGACGTCAAAAACCAGATGTTTTACAGGATGTTACTATAAATATGAAGTTATGCATTCAGATCTTTTTAAGATTCAGGTGAATACTATTCAGTACAATACAATATGGGGCTACAATTTCAGTTCTGGACTCCTTACAATCTTGGTTAAGGAAGCAGGAATCATTTTTCTATAGGATGACATCCAGTTTTCGTTTAGCGCTGATCTGCTATTTTCTTTCAAAGAACTTTAATATGCTCACATACAATTGTTTATAGCTTAAATATTGACTATCGTTGAAAACCATGAAGCCGTGTCGGTTTCTAGGAGAAGGAGGAGTTGTTTCACTGTGTGTGTCTATGTGGCATCATGCTTTAACAAAAACTCTGCCCAAAGGAAGTCGTCCTCTTGCCGTGACTGCAGCTGCATTAGTGAGGACATATTTCTTTGCTGGCGGAGAAAGGTAATGAATCTTTGTAAGGTAATGCATCATGTAGTAACCCTGGATCCAAAGTAAATATTCAGTCTATCGTCCGGGGTAATTGGTGACTGTAGTCTGGCCAAAGAATAAGCCTTGACCCCGGCTTATTTAAAAAAAATCTGCAGAAGAAATCTGAGGCGTATATTCCCCAAAAGAGACACTGTCTCTGATCCCACTGACAAACCAGTGCTACCTCCACTGTCCACTTTGAAGCATGCAGACCATTTATGTCTACAGGAAGTTATGCAGCAGTGAAGGTTGAGAAAAAAACAAAGACGGTGCAATAATCTTTACAGCAGATATCTTTATTAAAGGCATCAGAATAAATTAATCCCAAGCACTTCATCATATATTGTGAAGTCACTCAGATGTGAGGCATTACTTCTGAATTAGTAAGATCACGACCCCCCTTGAAACAGCTGAAAAACTGCACGCCTTGTTAAAGCTTCATAAATCAGTAGAATGCTATTGGATGATGCTACCGCTCCTTTTCTTGTGCTCTTAGACGTTTGCCCACATGCCTTGTAGAGGATCAGATAGGGAGAAAAATTATGTTGTGTAAGAAAAATAAAAAGGAATGTAATATAAAAAGAATACTGCTGCAAACAGCACTGATTTCTTAAACAATAAGAAACACAGCTGTGTTAAAACTATTTTTATGACAGAGAGTGAGCACCTGTGTGCAAAAATAAAGACTTGTTCAGTGATTGGGGCCACCCAGCCAAAGTTTTGGCTCATCCATCACCACCACCTCTGCACAGGACTTCTTTGAGCATACATGAATGAGCAACTGAGTGCTGCCGCTGCATTTATCATGTCGCAGACAGCTGCGTCGCCCGTGCTGCACACCGGGACGCCGCCGAGAGCTCCAGTAAGACGACTGCATCAGAGGTGGAGATATTAAAGCCCTTAATCATGACCTACTGGTGAGCTCCCGTCAGGAAGGAAATCGCTCAAACAAAAGGTGTGAGGTTACTTAAGCCCATCAAAACATTTCTTTTTAAGTGTGACTTCCTGTTACAGGAACAGGGAGCGACTTCATTAAAGAAAAATCGATGGGGCAGCGTGTTCATGTCAGCAATATTTTTGACCAAAACCTGAGAAAACTACAGGTGTGATCGTCCAGAATTATTATTATTATTTTTTTTTTTTTTTTGCCTTTTGTTTGAGGTAAGGGATTTTGATTTTGTGGATTGTTTCTGTATGCTCAGAGATGTCAAACTTTAGTCTGTTATTAACCTGTAATACTAGATTTAATGCAGATGCCAACAGACGATAATGCGTGTGGCGATCCTTTGGCCTTTCCCACGTTAGGGTAATTTTATCATCATCATGTGGTTATTTGTGATTTTGTCTCGTTGTCTTAACATGGATTATTCTATAACTAGAAGTATCTGAATTTGATGGGCATAATAACTAATAACTGTGAAGATCAGGCAGTCCAGCAGGTTTGGTGATGATAAAGTCATTTTGTCAGGATGAACATTTGTCCACCAAACAGAGAGAATTTAAACATTTCTTTGGGAAAAAAGAATCAACTCCAGGACGTGACAGGAAGCAGTCCAATTGAAAATTAATGGTGGGATGTTTTTTTTTTGCTTTTTTTTTTTTATTGGTGCATGATGAGGTTGTTTCATACAAACCTGACCTGCTAATTACTAGATGAGCAGGTTTTAGTCGTTTTAAAGACAAATGACATGAATTCTCCGAGTCAATGTCTCGGAGAATTCATGAAGTCAGAAAAGTCAAATGAGGTGGGAGAAAGTTTTATTTTGATGTTTTTACATTTTTTTTCTCAACATGACTGATTTTACATGTTTACTTTTCACACTTTGTTTAAAGTAGTGCAAATAATTATCATAGTTTCATTATTTGTTGAAAGCCTGAATGTTCAATATAATAAAAGAAACTTTATTAATCCTAATGGGAGATTAGACATGGTAACTCACTACCTCTGCTTAAATAGTCATTATAGATAGAAAAGGATGTTACTGAAAGAATGTCCTGCGCTGGTCTGTGTTGCAGCTGATCTGCAGATGCCTCTGACCAAAGACACTCTGTTCTTCTACAGTCTTGTGAAAAGGACATTCAGGATTCTTCAATATTCTTAAATGCCACAAAGTCACCCACCCTATCTCTGCTTTCAGTCTCTTTTTTTGTGTCAAATGTGTCTTTTTTTTTTTTTTGAGTGTTGTCTTGTTGTGAAGTAAAACCGTCCACAAGGATTTTAATATTAAACCATGGAGTGGAGCTAACTTTTTAAAAATAACTTTTCATTCACTGTTGAACGCCGTCTCCATTTTCTGCTGCTTAGGCCATAACTTTGTGCTATAATTTTTATGAGAGCAGTTTCTCTGCATCTGGCCAGTCTGAATCTCTCTCCCTGAGCTTTGTGATTTTATTAGGCCTTGTTGCCCCTGACAAGCCATCATTTACTCAGTCTTCCATCTTGCTCGTTCTGGTCTTCGCCCCGACGAATGCGCACTGTGTTTAATGCGTGTGTAATGTCGACAGAGATTCGGATGAACAATCACAACCTTGTCCGTCATTGCTGCCTCTCTAACCTTTACAACAAATTTTACACCCTCTGGTTTGACTTTACATGGACACTCTGAGGCTTTATAGCACCGAGAGCAACCAGCGTTAGCAATTAACCTTTCCCGCATACTAAATATCGAAGAACACCTTTGATGTGACTAATTAATTTTGCAGTTGATGATTTTACAGCTTTGCCTTCTGTCATGCTTCATTAGGTTCACTCATAGCCACAGAGAACATCGTAGGTCTATCATGTACACCGCAGTACACCTAAACATATTCATTAATCTAATGACAAGGTGATAATAGGGTGAAAAAAAAGAGATCGCAAACATTTAACTTCGCCTTAAAAGTGTAAACATCTGTGATTTATTAGAGAGTTCAGCTTAATTTGTCAGATAACAACTCCGACTACAATATATAATATAAGTGACCCTGCAAGATGCTGCTGTGCTCCTTTTACCACGTCATCATGGCCACATGAAGATTGGCTGAACGTCTATTTGGCTACTTTCAGTTCATGCAGCAGCAGAGACAAAATATGAGCCGATGCACAGCCGGGGTTGTTTTCAGCTCTTTTTCCTAGAGAGCGTTAAGAGAATCAGTAAAGCCAGCGATACAGGCAAGATTAACCACATAGCAGAGGAACACAAACATGTATGAGTCAAGGACTATCCAACAGAAGAAAAAGCTCTTCTGGAAAGCCTCTGTGATGCATTAACGGGAAAGATACGTAAATAAATCAGAAACTCTCCAATCGTCAAAGCCATGTAAAAAGATGAATCTCTAAGATCTTATCATGAATCACTGGCGCCGCCACCGGAGACCCAAAGGTGAAACACATTTCCTTATTTAGAAAGTAATTCCTTCAGGAGTGATATGAGCATTTCCTCCTGAATTCATCTGTGGAGCTGCAGCGTCAGTAGGGGGGGAAATACATTTGAGATAAATGTCATGGTGAAAGAATCATTTCATGCCTCCACACACACACTGTGATTTATTTAACAACCACTAAACCTTTCAGGTCACAATTCAAAGGAAAAGGCCAGACTGTGTATACTTTAACTTGAACAGAGAGGGGAGGAGTGTCGGTATAAGAAATATATCTCTTCAAACATTTCTGTAAAACTTTGAATGAGTAAAATGGAATTTGACACATAAATGCAGATGAATTACAGTAGCGTGTGAGAAAAGGCTTGATTTAAAAATGCAGACCTTTTAATGTGAACACATTTGTTTGGTCGGGGATGAAAGTTTATTGTTCTGGGCCCTCCAATCTGATCTCTTCTCATCAGCTCATTCTTAACTATTCAGGTCAGAGAACTGTGGTTACCGGGCAGAAAGGATGACTTTGTGTTTTGTTAAACATTCCAGTGCAAGTTTGGCCACATGTTTTGGATCATTCTCCACTAAAATACATGGTTTTTCATTTGGTTGAGTCCAAGAGGTTTTTACTAAACAGTCCTCAATGCGGGCTGCATGGTGAAGCAGTTGGTAGCAGCAAAAAGGTCCTAGGTTCAAATCCTGTCCTGTGCATTACCTCACCTCTCACCCAATGACTGCTGGAAAAAGGCACCAGCCCCCTGGTGGCCCTGCAAGGATAAGCGGGTATAGAGAGAGAGAGAGAGAGGGATGGATGGATGGATGGATGGATGGATGGATGGATGGATGGATGGATGGATGGATGGATGGATGGATGGATGGTCTGTACCCAAATAAAGTTCTTGGGTCTTTTGGAACAGACTTCTACCCACAGCATCACAGATCCTTCCTCATACCAAACTATAATTTTATAATTTTTTGATTCACACCAAACTCTCCTTCAGTGTGTGTTGCTGAAACTCTCAATCATGAACCAAAGCATATTTCTCCAAATAAAGTGTATAAAATCTACATGTTTATCATCTTTCCCATCTTGCCTGTGGGGAGCAGAGGCATTGTAAACATCCTTAAATTAGACATTTTTCTTTGGTGCTGGTCAGCATGCAACAAAATGGCAAGGATCAAATTAGGAAAATTAAGAAAATCTTCAAGTTTCAATGGAAAAAAACAACAACAATGCAGTGTAACACAATGTATATTTCTGAGAACTTAACCAATCCATCCAGCCATCAGTCAGCTCTATCTTCTACAATCAGTCTACCTTCTGGGTAAAATGTGGCGTTGATGAAGAGCACACATCATTTCTGCCGCACAAGCCCGCTGTGCTCCTGCATGTTGGTGGGTAAGGAGATAATATTGTGAGCAGGGTTGGCGAGGGTTAAGGGGGGTGCTGACAGCCTCGTCTCGGTGTGAATGGAGCTAATCACTAATGCAAATTGCAATCAGAGGGGCACATCTTCCACAAACGAAGAGATAATTGCACAATTGTGCTGTCAAGAGAAGGTCAAACATGAGTCCCCCCCCCCCCTTGTCAGACATGCACGATCCCTAGAAGTGAATATTTCCAGAGAATATATATCACAGGAATTACTTTAAGGACTTTTTATGGCATGGATTTCATCATTATGCAGCAAGACCTACTTTGTAGATAAGAATGAGGACATCCATATGTCAAAAACATGTTCAGCTGTAAGAGGAAATATTATGACTTTCCTGTTTAACAGCTCTAATGTTTAACATTGTTCTACTAACTTCGGGGGGAGGGGAGGGCAACATTTGTGGTCTTTGTGTTAGCTTCACTCCACCTGTGTGATAAGAGCGCCCTCTACTGGACTCACCGCGGGATTTTGAAGAGCGCTTTCACTGGATGCATCTCAGCCAGAGGGGGGTCTCCGTCTGCCAGCTCGATGGCTGTGATGCCAAGAGACCACACATCACAGCGGGCGTCGTACGAGGAGTCGTACTGCTGCTCACAGGCTATGACCTGGCAACGTAACACAACATCTGAGTCCAAAAAAATATATATAAAATAAAATCTACATATCCCCCCCCAAAAAAAAAAACATGCAGGGAAATTTAAAAATGATGCAAGACTAATTCAATTTATGGCAAAATAAAAGTAGGTCAGAATTTACTTAAGAACTGTGTCAAATCAAACTGAACCTGTCCCACTGACTCAAAGCTAAAAATCCTTTTTATTTAAAGCAAATTCAAGCTGGGTCAGCTTAGAATAGCTGCCGGTGTGAGCTCCGCTTTCCCACAGTCAATAATTATAAGTGACATTACATTTTCCAGCTGAGTTTATTCTAATTGCCCCTGAGGTCCCAGCCCGACCGGCCCAATCACCGCACCTCATTTCTGCCACGGAGTGAGCCGAGGGGCCCTCAGACTCCCGGCTATTAACCTTGAGGCAACCTCAAGAGCTGCACCCGTGGCGGAGAACAGGAGGGGAATGCACAATGACACAGAGGAGGGAGGCTCACTAAAATAACCGAGGCGCTCTGGGTAACACATAAGGACTCCACTGATCAGGCACTAAAGCATGTGGTTTGTTTTTTGTTTTTTATAGACGCACATGCCTGACCTCAGGAGCCATCCAAAACGGCGTCCCGACCGATGTGTTCCTCCGCAGCCGTGCACTGGTCAGTTGAGCGGAAACACCTGCAGAAGAAGACGGTGAGATTCACCTTCTGCCGCGTAAAAAAGACCCTAAAAACCCACAGTCAGATTTATAACAGGTGCAAAGTGTTAGAATTGATCAATAAATCCTTGTGTACAATCTGCTGTGGCAAACTACCAAGCAGTAATAATAATAGGCCATAATCATTTCAAATTATGTAGGACAGATTTTTATCAGCGTGGGTCCACTTCATCTCCATGACACGGGGGACATAAACACGCCTGGGGGAGGCAACTCAAAGTCATTTGCCATAGCAGCTTTCTCTTAATATGCAAAGCATCAAATAATGCAATTTAAACGAGCAATAATAGCCCCGGGTTCAGGCTACGCTCCGTGAAATAAAAAGATGTTATGGTGAGCAGGGGACTAAAGAGTGTGGAGCACCAAGTATGATTTACCCCGCGCTTGTGTTTATTCTTCACAATCAAAGCTGTACTGCCAAAAGATCAGTCATACTTAAAAAAAAAAATAAAGAAATAACTTTAAAAAATAGATATTAATATCTTTAAGCAATTCTTTTTGGAGAGATAATTACCAAAGTCAACTAGTTTGACTCCCCCTTCAGTTGTGAGGAGAATGTTGTTTCCTTTGACGTCACGATGGATTATCCGGTTGTTGTGCAAATGCTGCAGCCCCTTTAAAGTTGGAACCAAAAATACAAATTGTGTTAACAAAAAAATATATAAATATTGAAATTAAGCAGAGACAAGGATAGACTTCAATAAAAAAAAAAATTCACAGTTTTTTACATTTCGTCCACAAACTTCAATTAATGTTATTGTGATTTTTGATAAACAAGCATGCCATTGTGACGAGCAGAAAAATTATATATTTTATTTAAAAATAAAAATGGGCAATGGTAGCATGGATTTAGCTACTTTTACTCTGATGTCGTTCATTATTTGTAAATACAGTCCAGCTGCATATTTTTATCTAGCAAAAAGTCTTGCTTTCATTGAAAAGTGCTGAAACAAAAGCAGTAAGAAAACCCATTCGCAATTTACCATGAGCCATCTAGTGGACACAGCAACTAAATATCACTCTCAATACACTATCCCCTCAGAAAAACATGGTGGCGGCAGAATCATGCTATGGGGATTTTCTTCAGTACGGCCAGAGAAGCTGCTCAGGGTTGATGTCAAGACGGATAGAAGCAGTTCCTGTTGAGGTTGCAAAACACTTTACAGAGAGGTGAAAGGTCATCTTCAAGCAGGACAACACCTCTAAACTCACAATCACAGCAACAATAGTCCTTAGATCAGGAAACTCCAGTCCCTCAGGAGCATGGTCCTGCAACATTTAGTAGCACTGCTGCTTTAACCCACCAGTGTGAAGTAATCGGGACATTAGCTGGACTCTGCAGAGTCCGCCTTGCTGAGGAGATAATTTATCCATTTGATGTAGGAGCACTGGACCAGAGATTCATCCAAAAGTCTCAGATTTTAATTACCAAGAAAACATTGAAAACCGTGTATGTTTTTCCTTCCACTTTATAATTCTGCATAATTTATTTGTCGGGTCTATCACATGAAATCCCAATAAAATACATTGAATTTTCTGGTGGTGACCAAAGCAGAAAACGTCAAAGGGTACAGATGTTTTTTGTTCAGGCCCTGAAATTTAATATCCTTGCATTTTAGTTGCCATTTAAAATCAGCTGCCAGCTTACCGAGAGGGCACTGTACAAGATGTATGAGATGATAGGCTCCTGCAGGCGCTGGGCGCGCATGATCAGGCTTTTGATGAGTTCTGTGACGGAGCCGCCGTTGCACAGCTGCAAGGGAGACAGAGAAGCACCGGTGACTCGTCCATCACTCACCGCCCTAAATTATGATTCATGGGGAGGGTTAGGCCACACATCTGAGCTGGAGAAAGAAGCCCGACCTCACATGTCAGCACAATAGCATCGGGCTTTTTAAGAAGTGCTGTCAAAGTCTGCAGAGTATTTCCAAATACTTCAGCTGCCAATGCACTGCTTTCTGTCTCGCTGTGTATGTTGGTTTATCAAACATCTTATGTTATGTGGATTTAAATCTGACTAACTCAAGCAAATTTTGTAGTCAGATCACAGAAGTATGCTCCATTTTGAATAGAGCCTGTGTATTGGGATGAAGAGTGTAGAGTTTAAGGACAGGAAAGTTACTTTTGTTTGTCCCATCTCTGTCTTGTTCTATTATTTTTTTTCTTTCTTTAAGTATTATCTGACTATATAGGGAAGAAAATTCAATGCATCAATCATAAATTAGGTCAGGCGTTCCCCAGTTGGAGCGAGTTCAAGCATTCGGGATGCAGGGGTGAGTGAATATTTATTATTGCAGACAAAGAGCCTGCATAGAGTGGTGTGAGATTAAGTGATGTCACTATGATGTTGCCACTTTTAAGTCACACATGAATGCTGAAGAGTTTATGTTTGAAATGTAAAAAAAAATTGTTACTTTCTGGATTTGCTGAAGATCATATTGTTTATGTTATTAGATGAATTTGGATTTGGACAATTTGATTGTTTCATTAAGGTACTGTGTTTTGTTAGAGTTTTCTTTTTTTTCTTTTGCTATGCAAAGCCCTTCACATTTATTGTTAACAGTCAACTTCAGTGTAGGAGTTCTCAAATGTCTCATTAGAAAGAATCAAACTCTGTGTTAACAGAAAACAGAATTTAACTAAGGTACATGTGAGCAGGAAGCAAAATGCTCAAGCATGTCCATGCAGAGTCTCGTTTATTTTTCAATTTCTTGTAATCCTGAATACGCAAATAGAGGCAGCTCAATTGTTTTCTGACTACTGAACACGTTTCCTCTCTGCGTCAAAAGATTTATTTGGTTGTAACTGACTGAGGGTAAAATTACGGCGTAAAGACATTGTTCACATTCACCACACATAAAATAAAATAGTTGCACCAGTTGGGGTTTAATTTTACACTTGAAAATCTGAAATAATTTCAATAAAGATGCATGAGGAAGTGCTCACCTCCAGTACCAGCCAGAGTTGTCCCCCAGATAAGTTGTCTGACTTGTAAAACATGCCGTAAAACTTCACCACATTAGGATGGTTGGACAGAGACCTCAAGATGTTGTATTCTGCTTCAATCTCCTCATCTACGTCCTTGAAGAAGCAAACAAACAAACTATTGATACAGCCTTGCAATATAAATTAACAGAGAAATGCTTTATAGGTGTGTGACTATTTATTTTTAGCTACAGAGCAACACCAGGTAGCTATGATTAGAATCGGGTTGTGTAATAGTAACACACGGACGGGATGAACTACTGCCGGCTCCACTTTCCTATCAAAGTAAATCTCAGAGGGGGGACGGGAAGATCCACAACCACAGAGGCAGAATTTCTCCTCCTGGATGTCTGAGTGATAGTGTCAGCGGTCTAATCAGGGAGAGCGATGGGACAGGAGGAAGCTCCGTCTTCTTGAGGGGAGCAGCGTGCTGGATCAGGCTGCCAGGATGGCGAACACAAACACAGGCAGGTCTCAGAACAAGGGTGGCCGATACAGGGTCTACAGCGTCCTCGTCAAACAGAAAAATGACCGGAGGCCAACTGGTAAGACTGCGCTGGTCTTAACGTGGTGGGAAAACAGTGGAGACGGAGATGAAGAGGACAAGACTTGCAACCTACTCTGTTTGAGGAGCTTGAATGCTGCAGGGAGTCAAAGTTACAAAAAACAACAAATGCTTTAGTCTCCAGAATAAATAAAGCTTTCAGTCAGACATGAATCACCGTGACAACACACAACCATCATGAACATAACAGAGAGCTCAAAGAGACAAAAATGTATAAAACAGCTAACAGACATGAAACAGGCCTCATTAAAGCAGCTAAACTAATCATAGGCTGAAATGATTATATCTAAGATGTCTGTCCGTTACCTTGTAGTCCTAAACCTACAAAGGCTATTAAATGACGCAGCATTACTATGATAACATAAGAACAGCTTGAATCATAAAACATATGTGCAGATTGTGAGCAGAAAAAACAATGAAGCAGGACAAGAAGTCCTCAGCTGTGAATGTGTATTTTGAGCTTTTTTTTAAGAAAAGCACAACAATCACTTGGCAAACAGGCACCATAAGAAAGCTGTGCAACAATTTTACAGTTATGGATTATTTTATAGAACGGATGAAAAATAAAGTATGAATTTGTATAATCAAGTACCATCCATAGTTTGGGTTCTAATTCCACCAAATATCTTCCAGTGGTCATCACTAGGCTGCCAAACAGAGATAACAACTTTGCACATGCTCATTAAAAATGAACAGGTAAGAACCGTGTTTATGTAGCTGCTGGTTTCTAGAAGCGTTGCCAAGCCGTGGACGTCTGGGCTCACTGCTCTTCATCACCAGACGAGGTAATAAGTCATTTGAAACAAGTTTATTAAACCAGAGAATCATCAGAAACACGTGGAGCCTCAAAAGACCAACACTGGGGGACACTTAAAGTAACAACCCACCTGAATCGGCCACATGAGGAAACACCTGAGTGCAGATGGCCCAGATACCTTCTTCAATTTAGGTGAAATTTGTGTGAAACATTTGTGTGTGACGGGCCGGCCCGGTTGACCTCTGATGACCTCTGGAAACATTTATTAATATCTTTAAAGTGATAAAAGATATTAATATCACTGGGAAATGGGAATTTGCGCCAATTTCGTTTAATTTGAAGAAGGCGGTGGGGTCGACTTCACCAAGGTAACCAGAGCAGCCTGAGTAATTAACAAGCTTTGACTGGACTCACGTTGATGGGGTCCAGCACCTTCACTGCCGCCTGGCTCCCGTCCTTCTTGTTGGTCACTTTGTAGACTTTGCCGTACGTCCCTTTCCCGATGGTTTCCACTATGTCCCAGTCGGCCGAGGGATCGCCCAGGTTCTCCAGCCCAATCATGCTGGACTTGTAGGGGTACAGCCCATAAAGAGATCTCCTGTGGATCAAACCGGATCCGGGATCAACAGTGTTTTCATAAATCCTGTCAAAATGTTGTGATTGTGCGGTTCAAATAAACCAAGGGAAAATGTTAATCCCGTTGCTAATGCTTAATGCTTTGCACAGGGAACAGAAAGCTGGTTGTGATTGACAGAGGTCACACTGCTGCAGCATGAGAACAAAACACATCTAGCTAAAAAGAGAAGCAGATAAAAAAATCTATAAACAATGAAGCACAGACAGCATCGTCCCAGCAGCTTCCCAAAAGATAAATAACCACAAAGGGGCCACATTATAATCTTAAAACAAACATATTTAAATGTAAGAACACAGTCTATACTTACATGGCGAGTGTTATGTTCTTCTGACTCATCAGCACTGAGAAAAGTTACAAGCAAAGAGTCTCTAGTGATCATAATACAGCAACACCGATAGCAACAGCTAATGCTTCCTTGGGCAACAAGCGGCGTTTCCCACAGTCACTGAATTAGCCGTCTCCACTGAGACCTTGCTGTGCACACTAAGAAGTGCAATCTGCTGGAGATCAATTGGATTGGTCAGAGATTACAGGACCTGAAGTGGCAAACTTTCGCCACACCTTTGAATAAGCAGTTTCATGAAACGATCAACGTGCTTCAGAGGGGTTTTTTTATATTTAAAATATGATTATTTTCTTGTGACTAAAAACTCCATGCAAGAACAGTAAAGTGACATGAAAGCATGAAAAATAAAATAACACAAAAGATAACAACCCCATTTCTTCCGTGCTGGGAAGCACGCACCCACTTTTTAATAAAATGACAAGTTTCCCCAGATAAACCTGATGGAGAGGGATGTTTATTTTCAATTCAGTGTCTGCTCTCGTCATCATAAACATGTTAATGCATCACAGAGGTTGTGTGTCCCTGAGGGACTGAAGGGGAAGTCTTTTATTTTAGGCGATCTGGAAAATTGATGTGAAAAATTATGCTTAACCCTGTCACGCAGGGACAGGTTTATAAATCAGAACACGATGAATTTCAGACGGGTGTCGAGCGGACACTCTCAAATATGCAGCACGTCCGTTGCCCTTCAGTGTGTCCTTTGTGGAAAAGACGTGTGAGGGAAGTTACCACATGTTTCACATCAGATTTAATTAAAGAAAAGTACCAAATAACCATTAAGTTTTAATTACAAAAACCAGCAACCTCTCAGCACGTTTGTCACCTGAAAGTTACACGAGAACACTGGAGCATTGTTCAAAAGCTTTAAAAAAAAAAAAAAAAAGGCAAATGGGCAACCTGCTTCAGCATGTTTCAGGTCCTGGAGAGAGTCAGACATCGTACGCTGGTTTCAGAGTAAAGCATATCACACAACAGGATCAAACATTTATCACTGCTCTTGTGTAACCTAAACCCCACGTAGGACACAAAACCAGTCGCCTGTTCTTAAACCTGTATCTTGATCACAGCTTTTAGTCTCTAACAATCTGCAGCAGAGCACAGCAGATTCACATACACCTTAAACTTTATGTAGCCATGTCTAATACTCCAGTATAATGCAGAACATAAAGGCGACTGTTATGCTGTGGCTGTTAATTATTAATCGTAACGTGTTTGTTTACATTTTTGCTAGAATATCATTCTGTGTTGTTGTAATTATACGGTACCTTACTCTGCAAGAAAGTTTAACTAAACTTTATTTTAGGTTGGCACAAAACAGAGAAGCTCTGCTAATCCGGCTGCAAAGAAATGATTTAGCAACAATCCACTGCAGCAATCGCACATCTGCAATAAGTTCCCTTCATAGACGTTTGCGTTGATCATCGACTATTGATGATTCAAGATAAATAAAAGGCTCAGATCAAAAAGTCAAGAACCAAACATACCTGCTTCTTTGAAAGTGTTTGCTGCTACCTCACATCGAAATGCTCCAGACTAATTTAGCCAATCTCCAGAGATTAATAATTTACCAGTCATCTGCAACCTGATACCCAGATGGCTTTAAATATTCAGGCGGCAGATGTAGCCAGTCATAATAGCTGGCTGATATGAAGCATCTCATGTTGTAGGCAGGTAACCAGGAAGTCTGTGACAGTTGCTAAATCATGTGACCGCAGCCAGTCTCCTCTACGCACACACTGTTCTTTACTTTAAGACAACTTTAAACGTTATTTTGTCAGCATATTTGAGACTGACCCTTTAAACATGAAGGTAACTGCATAACCATCTAAGCTTGATCACAAGTTTGCAACTTTGCAGATGCTGTAAGGAACGTGATGCATATTTAAACCCTTATAAAGATAAAATAAACAGCACATTTTAGCTAATATGCCAACTTGTTCAAATAGGACAAAAAGTGTATTTCTATTTGAGCAGTTCTTATTATTTAACTCTTATTAATGTGGGAAGAGGACAAACCGAATGACTTTATGAAAGAAACAGAGAAGCAGCAGTCAGTCCTGACCAGTGTGTTTGGTATTCATCACCTCAACTTGTAGATTTTAAATATATTTATAAAGACTATTTACCAAATGTTTAACTACATGCTGCTCTCCTGTTATTTCTGGATTGTCTGCTGAGGACACACGTTGCACTTTCATTTGAATAATTTAATGTAAATGTATCAATTCTTCTTGTTGCTTCTGAGGTTTAAGTCAATATAAAACAGAGTAATTATAATTTCACTAGTTTGATGAACTTAAAATGAAACAAAGTTGATTATTTAACACATTTAAGTAACTTTGGCAAGTATGTAGACTTTGAAAATTGATTTGGGTGCTTAGTAACATGCAAACCAATGTAATTTCTACTCAGAAGTACTGGTTAAGAACTATGCGCATTGAATGTATGAAAATCATCACAGAAATTCATTTGTTCAATTTTAATTTTACATTTAAAGGAACAGAGGACTGAAGAGCAGCTTAGGAACAGGACACCTACTGGTCCTCACTGGGCGAGAAGCTCAGGTTACCTTTTGTCTCGTGACACGTGACTGTTTGAAATAAATACATGAGCTAATCAAAGTCAAGTCACAGAAAGCTTCATGAAAACAAAACACTAAAACAACAGGTGTGTCATTTTTGTAATGAATACCCTTCACTCTCCTCCTTTGAGGGTTTTTTTTTTTTCCAACAAAAGCATTAGTACTGTGATGACTGATAGTGTGACAAGCTGCACAACATCTTTATCACACACACACAAAAAAACGACGCAAACTGAAAGTAAGTAATCCCATTTTCTGCTCCTATCAAACACACAATTCTACTTTCTGCGATAAAGCCTCTTGGGAACTGCACTTGGTAAATAAACCCTTTGGTAGGTCTGCAGAGAGTGAGAGAGAGAAAACTATAATCCTTTTAAGGGGATATGAGGAGGCTTTACAGTAAACCTCCACCAAGCGAGACCTACAGCACGGTGACCTTGTTTTCACCCTGGATGACCAATAGCCCCATCAGAAGATGACAGACGGACCCGGCTTCTTTCTTTTTTAATATTGTTGTTGTTGTTGTTGTTTTTAATTTAAGCAGTTAACCTGCAGGATTAATTAGCCTGCAGGAGCAGAACAACACGAGATACAGAAAACACAATTAGCAAAACAAAGCCACCCTCATCAGGATCCATCTCTGTCATCACAAACACCTCAGCTGCCTCTTTGTGCTGTGACTCAGCATAATAACCGCACATTACGCAGCCACTGACTGTTCAAAAGACAAGCTGGACTTTGTGTGTTTGTGTGTGTGTAGAAATTTCAAGGCAGACATGTAAATAGCAGATCTGTTATATTTATGGTTAAGCCACAAATTATTTATATCCCAGTAAAAGATTTAAAATGATTTTCTTTTAATCAATAAGTTTTTTTGCTAATAGGAAAGGAGACAGGTATTTTTCAAAAGGTGTTAAAGCACAAGAGACATGGCTTTGGAAAAAAAAAAAATTACATTTTAACAAAATTAGCATATTAGAAGAAACTATCCAATAAGTAATGAAAAATCCTTTATAGACAAAACAGAAATCAAACTTCTTAGACCTGCTGGCAATGTTTCCACTGTAATTTGTTTCTATGATTTATCTTTGAGGATGGAAGGCCTCCCTGCCATCACCCTAATGTTTAGCTCCCTACAAATTCTTCTGGGTTCAGGTCAGTCTGAGCCACTCCAAAACATTAATATTACCTCAAGTTAGAAAAAATATTAAAAGACTTCTTTCTGTCCAGGGTATGGATATTTTTACAGCTAACTGCATGTAACTTGATGACAGTCAATATTAATACTTACAGTAACCATTTAAGGTTCCAAGTAATATTGATAAAATATTTTGACAGTAGAAAGGTATGTTTGTATTTACTAAAGTGCTAAATCAACATGAATGTTGATGTCAATTTTATTTATGTTGAGAAGTTTCAACAAAGTTCTGTACAAATTAGACAATTAAGTACTTTATACAACCACAAAGGGAAAAACTGATTTGATCAAATTTCAGAAACAATAAAATACAACTAAATAAAAATTAAAGAATATACAATTTTAATTTTTAGATGGACTTGAGATGACATAAAAATAAATGTTTTTTTGTTTGTTTGTTGGTTGTTTGTTTGTTTTTAATAGTGGAGGGCATGAACAGTCGTTCTGATGGGAAAAAGAGATGGTGCCACCATAACTGTTTTTATGATTGAATTTAAAACATGTTTGTATTTTTGCTACTCTAAACCATACAAAATATTTAAAATATCTAATGGCGATGATGCCGGCTGCTTTTTGGATCAGTTTTCCAAAACACCTAAAGTATTTCTTGAACGTGGAAAACAGCCAGAAGAAGCAAGATAATTTAGAAAATTAGGGATGTTTTAATTGAAATTTAACATGCAGACAGCCTTATTATGAATATGATGCACATTCACAGCCTTTCCTTCCACACCTGGGAAAACTTTACTTTAAAAAAAGAAAGAAAGAAAGAAAAACATGTCCTTCCTTACCTTGACATTGCTGCCGTTGATTTTCCATCTGTATCATCTGCAACACGGGAGAGGCTGTCAGTCACAGCAGGACCTCTGCATTCACCTCCCAATATCTGGGTCAAGTTTAATATAAACCATCATGGATGTTTAAACTATATGTTTAAAGGCGTCCCACACAGCTCACCTCTGTAGGAATAAATAGGAAGAGATTTTCTGCCTACTTGATAATGGCTTTTAATTATTAACTTTCTAGATACCCGAGCATGTTGTCCTGCAGACCGGAAGTGGTTAACTGCACCCCCACTGTCACTTTTTACAGCCTCCTACCTGCACAGGAAGCGATGGGAGGAATATCCAAGGAAGCTTGTCGGAGGACCGCTTGTAACACCAACATCGCTTCGTCTGAACACGGTTGTAGAAACTCTGAGGGTTTCTGCAACTGTGGCTAAAAAAAAAAATCGTCCACCACACACACGGAGATTTTTTTTTTTTCCTTCTTGTTGCCTAATTGGAAGAGAAAAGTGGCTTTGTACTACGGATAGTCATTATCCACAGAGCCTCCCTTGTTTTCGGACTCCAAACCAATTATGCCGCAAATACTCCCTCGCATGGATTACTGACAACTCGAACTCCTTTACTTTCAGCAGCACCAAATCAAGAGCAAATACACAGATTTCATTTTTATTTTTAGACGTTAAAGCGAAATCTTATCAACCATCTGGTTATTTAACATGCCAACTTTTCACTGCATAGAAGTTACCTTTTTCAGCCCAGGTTGAACTTTCTTCTGATGTAACGTTGATGTCCAGATTTCAGCTCCAATGAACTGAACTCCCTAGAGGCCACACGTTTTACATTCAGTTCATGACAGCAACACAATTAAAACAGCCAGTCAAGTGCAAAAGAACAGCTTTTTGTACTTTACATATCTAGTTTAGCAGTTTGTTTACACTCAACTTGAACACAAACGTCAATTTAATCTGCCCAAGTCCTGATGGGCAGCTTCCAAAATACTTTCTTCCATGATTGTCCTGCATTTAGCTCCGTTCATCTCTCCATCAACTCTGACCAGCTTCCCTGTTCCTGCTGGAGAAAAGCATGTGCACACACACGCAGCTTTCTGCACGCTTTACAAAAGTTTGATTTTGGTTTCATCCGACAGGTTTCAGAGAACCTTCTGGCATGTTTGCGTTGTCCTCTGGTAAACTGCAAACAAGCACTTTTATGGCCTGCTTTCCAACAATGGCTTTCTTTTCAAATTCATTTTATTTAAGGGTATCAAGATAATGGGACTGAATACAAACAAACACAATTTTTAGATTTCTAAATGGAAAAAGTCTGAAAAGTTTTTCAGGCCAATGTGCCGATTTTGAGCCAATAGAGAAAGTCTATAATAAATTGAGATCTGATTTAAAAAGTAATCGCAGATATATTTTGTACAGTAAATGCACTCAAATAAGAACTCAATGCATTAAAAGCCCAAAATCAATAACATCCATTTTTATGCAACTTTAATTTTAATGGAGTTTCTTCTCAGTACTGATGTTGACTTTATATTACTTTGATTAAATTGGTATAAAAATAACTAGGTGAAATATTTATGTTTCTTAATTTTGCTGCAGTGTTTGGATGACACTTAATGAAAATAACAAAAACCAACAACAAAGGAAACCAAGTCAATGTGTGCTTATATTTTATTCACATATGTTACATTTTGCATTAAATGTCCCAAGTCATACTTCCTGGTCAAACTCAGAAAGTTTGAGTCAGCACCTACAGTAATGTACTGTATTCCTCTTCATTCACACAGGAAAACACACAGAAGCTTTCAGTTACAACTTTACACCTGTTACTCATTGGCTATTTGGTTGCGGTCATTTACAAAGTGGGTACAGCGAAAATAAAGAAAGAAAAGGATGAAACCTGGGGGAAAAATCAGCATGCAGAAATTCAGAAGGAAGTTCCCATGTGTGCTCCGTTTCCCCCCCACATCGCAGCACAACGTGGCCCAGCATCCCAGGCGGCCGTAAACCGAAGCTTCGCAGGCGTGACTGAGCCAAATTTCCACCCTTCTAGAAAGCAAGGTGATAGTCAGAAAACTGGGTAGCTCAGACAAACAATGGTTGCTTAAAGGATGCCATGCACAGTGATATAATGGACACCAACTCCGACGATCCTCCAATGTCAAAATGCAACTACAAATCACAGCTAGATGATGCACGAGTAAGAGATAGTCATAATGAATTGCTCTGTACTGAAGATATGAACTTGATTAAAATGCATAAAGGGAGAAAAGCCTTTCAAACAGCACAGGAAGATCAATTAGGAGTTCTGGCTTCTCGGCAAGCAAACGTCCGCTTAGCCGAGATTTAAGAGGTTGAGAGGAAACTCCTACAAAGTTTGATATTTTTGTTCAGACGTGACGCAGCAGGACTCGGTGCCTGAGCGGTGATATTTATGAAGCTGGACTCATTTGAGTTTTTTTTTTTTTTTCTCCATTACATCCAAACAAACAAAAAAAAAAAGAAAGAAATAAAAACTCTAAAAAGGCAGGTTAATGTCACCTGGAGTGGGTGCAATGTGGCGACCGCATACCTCCTTAAACTTTAAAGTGAGTTTGAATCCACATTCCCAGCCACTAACTGTAAACTCAAAGCACAACCTTACAAAAAAACAAAAAAATCTTCACAAAAGTTAACATTAATTGAACAATGAGCAGCAGCATTTATTTAAATATCTAAAACATATTTTAAACAGCAAAAACAACAAAAAAGGAAACATAATAATTCCTGAGGATGGATTGCAACTAGACCCAGAAAGAGTCCTTTCTTGTTCGCAAAAGAAAACTCTTTGTGTATTGATGAGTGGACTTGGTCTTGCCTACCATCGCACGTGAGCAGACGACGAGTGCAGCCTGCAGAAAACGTTGTTTCACTCATCCGGAGCTCAGAAAACCCATGGCTGAACAGCAGCGAGCGCCGCGATAAATATAAGGGATATGTGTTTTCTTCATCGAAAATGGTGCAAAAAAAACATATCGACTCCGTTAGGGACATTCAGCAACCCTGATATTATGTTTTCTAAATCCACATCTGCCTGATCTGTGACGTTTCAAACCCAAACAGGACAGACTTTTAAAGCCTGCTCCAGATAACCTGGGTGAACTTATTCCCACTACTTTGAGCCGAGATTCAGATTTTTTTCCTTTTTCCTGTTGAAAACCACACAATAGATCACTTGAGCACACACACACACACACACACGCACGCACACACACACACACACACGTGTTAGTCTTTTAGGCATGACTGTACACCAAACTTCACATAAACTGAAAGCTGTGGCAGCGATAACCTTACTGGATGTTTGTTTTTATCATTTTAAGGATTTTCCAAATATTTTAATCAAGGCAGACACAAGCCAGGAAATCATAATAACAATGATAATAATAATAATAATAATAATAAAAAACATCTCTATCTTGGGTTTGTATGTGTTTGTAAGAGGACTTTGGAAGATCTTAGAGTCCATTATAGTGTGGCCCCCAGCGTTTATTGATGTGATCGAAGGTGTGGGAAACCCACTGTTGCTCCAGAACTCGATACCTCTCTTCACACAGGAACAGAGGCTTTCCACGGCTAAAGGAAACAGAGAGAGCAGGTCAAGAAATGCTTGCATTCAAAGAGTATTTCAAAGTACTTTAAAGCAAAATAAAGGAACAGAAATAAAAAACAAAGAAAACAAAGAAAACAAACATGAAAAATAAGAAATGCGTATCAAAAGCAATAGTGCGGGCTGGTGAATTTGAATAACTAAGTGTTATATATGATCTTTACTGGCAAGTTGCAGCAAACGGTAAGGTTTTCAGTCATTACTTTAACATTTCTGCACGTTTCAGCCTTTCAGGCAGTTGGTTCAAGAGCCGAAAGGACCCAAAGTGGCCATGTGAGGAAATGATTAGCCCCTGTCCAGGTTTCCTGTTTTCTCACATTTAAGGTGAAATAACTCCAAATCATCACCAAAACCCTTCACTTCACAACTTCAGAGACCTTTATACTCTTGATAAAGTCAGACTGGTTTTAAGCTAATATTTAGATGCTGGAGGAAAAATTACATTCCAGTTAAATGCAATTAAAGCGCATATTTATTGTTTCTTTTATGCTTAATAAGAATTTTTTAAAAAAAATAAAACAGAATAGTGTGATTAAAAGTTATTTAGCTCTGTATTCTAGAAGCAGTGTTAATGTTGTTCATTCTTTAATACATATTTTCTTCATCATTACCATCAGACTGACAAAAAAGAATGGGTAATATATATATATATTTTTTAAATTAACAACATAATATGTTTTAATGCTTTAATAACCTTGTTTATTTAGTTTAACCACAGAAATTAATATAAGTTTATTTTTAATTTTCTAAAATGTATTATCATTTTATTTGTTCTCAACAGCATACATAAACTAACAGCAGGAAAAGCTTTTTTTAAAAGAGTTTTAAAGCGTTTAAACATTCATCATACCGTAAATCTCGATCTTCTTCCCCATGAGCGTCAAGGTAAACGGAGCCCCACAGACAGAAGCGATGTCCACGGATGATGATGATGACTGAGGCGTTTATCAGCAGAAAGATGCCTGTCGCTGCGCCACAATGTTGGGAGTGCTGCAATGATGCAGTCAGCATTGATGACTTAAAAAGGATTGTTTTTCCTACATTTCAAAACTAAATTCTATTTCTTTGGGATACTAAGATATTAGTAAAAAATAAAAATCAAAACTATTGTCATAAACTTACCAAAACACATTCACAGGTACCCTGCTGTTTACAGCAGACGCCTTTGAGACAGACGAAAGAGCCACAAACGAGGCAGAGCGCAGGGTCTTTTGGCACCTTTTTGCAGACAGTGCAGGCCTTTCTGTGATAGTACTGGAAGATGATGTTGTAGTTGTCTGGTAGCTGAAGAAGGCGAGGCGCTGCCCACTGAGGTTCTTGGACCAGCAAGCTCTGCACGGGAGAAGGACGACAGCAAAGGTCTTACAGTCTTTCTGCCCTTCTGTCTTGCAAGCTACTAATGAATATGGTTCACTAGAGCCAAAAAAAATAAATAAGGGCAACTGAATTGATGTTATTAAAAACAAGACACCTGCAGAAATGTAATCACTGACAACTCACAAGGGTTTGCGTTAGCTCATTCAAAATCTCAAACATGCTGATGTCAGTCTCAGAAAACCTCCACATGCTTCAGATTTTTTTTTTTTTTTAGCAAAGTTGGTACATTGACTAAAATTGACATACTAGTGATTGCTCAGGATGCATCAGAGATCGCCCTGTGACCTCATCGCACCACTGCGTCACCAGGTCAAAGGCGTTAAAGGGCCACTCCAGACATGAGGCACTGTGTACGGCGCTGGGAGGCTGAGGAGCTGACGACAGCAGCCCTAAACACACAGCCAAAGAAGAAAACTCCTCTTCCTCCTGAGGCAGACAAGAAAACGACAAGTGAGCGAGAAAAAAAAAAAAAGCTGTAAAAAAGGCAAAAAAAAAAAAAAAAAAAAAAAAAAAACAACTTGAAATGATTCCTATAAACTACATTTCAGGTCGCCATAGAGCATCTGCTCCCTGTGATTAGAAACAGAGAAAGGTAAAGTCTGGTGCGCATTTAAGAAATAATGAAACGTGTTTGTTGAGCTGAACAAGATGATGAAACACAGAAAAATCTGAGAACTAGAGAATGAATAATTTAAAATAACGAGCCTAGAGTAGAATCAAAGAAACTTGATTCTGATCCTCTAAATATATACATTTTTTAAATTTCACATGTGTAAATTATGTGTGAACCATTTTCCCAGGTAGAGAATTCAACCAGAAACCTTTAGATCACAAATGGGAATAAGAGTAAAAACTAAATAAATCTGTTACAGTAAAAGCAAGCAGTGAAAAGAAAAAAAAATATTGTGTAAATGTATTTATGTAGGTATATACTGCGTATAATTATTTGGGAAATTTCAAAGCTTGCGAATACTTTTCAAAGACGGCGAATGATCCACACATCTTGCAACCAGAACGTAGCAGACTCCTTTTAACCAACTAGCACGAAAACAAACCCAGGTAAAAAAAGAAACTAAGCATAATTATTAGTTTAATCATTCAACCCCTAAATATCATTATTAAAAACCTGGAACGAATGTATGAGCAAACTTACACAAGCGAAGGATTTCACTTCTCACACACAATTTAACTTGCTGGATGGAGAGTCTTTATGAATATATGTTTTAAAAACTTATTTACGCATTTTCTAGGTTATCCAAACGCAACGATTTACTTTAGCATTCAAAGGTCTCTCCAATACAAGACGTGCTGGCCCTACAGATCATACTGACTAACGCAGCGCAACGTCTGATTAGCGGGAAGAGACATTACTGAATGTGTGTTCTTCTGATTTGAATGTGTGTTCTGCTGATCTGGCTGCTGTTTTATACAGAGGAAAACCTGAACGCATTCATCAAGCTGAAGGGGGTAGAATATAAAACAGCAGCCTTATCTCGTCTGCTGTCGTTCGTCGCAGATTTATAGGAGGGGATTTTAGAGTCTAAAGCTTCCCTTTGTTTCGAGCCTCTGATCTGTCTTCACTGTGCTTTCCCGTTCACTTTCACGGCAGTCGCACTCAACTCAATACAGATATTTTATGCCGTTTCAAAGCCGTGTCAACAGTGAGCAGCAATCACAATTAAAGAACAATGGAAAATTACTATGTTTAAAGATGGAAATCCCTCAAATGAAAAGTTCTCCAGCCAATTAGCTTAAACACTGAACAACTCCAGTGATATTGTTGCACACCGTTTTGTATAGATATTAATTAAATTCATTTACATTGTGCCAATTCACGACAAACAAAAGGCGCTTCACAAAAAACCCCCAAACAGAAACAGATAAAATTCATACTTTATGATATATATACTCTGATACACTTGTTAAAGACCTTCAACTCTGTTCTTTAAGTGGATATTGTTACAGCAATGAATGTTGTCCCGATATCGAGAATTTAAAATGAATACGATACAGGTTGCCATAAATGCTGTATCTTATGACCCCAGGGCAAGCTAAAGCCACGCCATTTATTTCCCACTACTGCTGTAAAACTAGAAACCTACATTTCCATACTGCTGACTAAAAATGAGCATGCTGACATTCAGCCTTATTTCAAGGTATTGTTGCATTAGTTTGGTGTGGGCTGCTTAAAATAGGAGCTCAATTTATTCAGTTTTTTTTTTTTATTTATTTTTTTTATGTACTGTTCTGAATGAGAAACATCACCGTCTGTGACTGATGCATTCTCAGCATTTCTGTGCAGTTTAAGAGAAATAAAAGGGAAGCGACAAAACTAATACAACTCGGCAAGATAAACAAATTACTTACATTTTTTTTTTTTTTCTAAATTAACTGTTTTTTTTACCACGATATGAAAATGAAACATCACATATCTACTGGATGATAAAACAACCTATACTGAGCACGTGGCCTCTCAGATCAAGGTCGTGTGGTTTAACATTTACCTTCTTAAGTGCTCCTGATTTGACCCAGGCTTGCCTTTCTTCGGAGCTCAGCTTGGTTGACAGTGCAGCTAAAGCCTGAGTGAACTGCAGGTTGTACAGCATCTTGATCACGCAGGTAAAGTGCTCTAAAAGAGGCCAGAAAGAGACACCAGCAGGATGAGCTGGTTTATAAGGTTTCTGGGTTTAAAAGTGCGAGGAAACAATAGGCAGAAAACTGAGCCGGACGGGTGTTTTAGTTGGCAAAGAAATAAAAACTAAAGCAACGGAATGTAAAGTGAAAAAATATATATATCTTTGTTTAAAAGTTTTACAGATAAAGAACATTGACTTGCATTTACAACTAAATATAGAGCACGTTCTACAGTTCGCCAACAAATTTATCTTCCAATCAGTTCTTTGAAGAATTTACTTCATTTTCACAGGGAATGAATAAAGTAAAGAACGAGGGAGAGATTAGGGAGGGCGAGTTCTTCATGATCCTCACAGCCAAAACAGCAACACGAGTACACACAAAAATATGTAAAATGCTTCTTTTACATTATTACTTGAAGCGTTCAGCCTCAAGTAATAATGCAGGGTGTCCTTTTGTTACAGCTATAAGAAGGTCTGTACACCTGCGATTTCCTGATGCTGGGGGAGAAGCCTTACCTTTACGCAGAGGCTGTGGCATAGTTAGCACAAAGATGATGAGGAGGGATGGGACATCTCTAAACAGCATGGGGACCTCAGGTCTCTCCTCATCAAAGCCACTGCAAAAACACACCAGGGAGCTTTTTCATTACTCAAACGGTCCTGCGTGTAACACAGTGAAAAATGTCAAACAGCTGTGGTAATGTGAAACCCTGAAAAAAACAAATGCAAGCCAAAAACTATGAAGCACATGAAGAAAATGTAGAGACCATTCAGATACACAGCCGAAAATGAAAAAAAAAAAAAAAAAAAAAAAACCTAACTAATAATACTAGTTCATGTGAGAGGCTGAGTTTATTCTCTGCTTATCTGTTTCACACCTTTGGTAAAATCACTAATAACGATCAATTAAAAAAAACAAGACAAGCAAGGTAATGTTAAAGTCGGTGGCATACGTCACAAGATCAGAAAAAAAGTAAATGAATTGTACGATCATACCATTTTGTTTCTTTTTAGCTCAATGGTCTAAAGAGATGCAAATCATCTTGTTGAAATCTTGAGATTTTTTGAATGTTCTAACAAGTTCAACAAACAGAATTCAAATAAATTCACCCTAAAGAAAATCTGACTGTAATGTAAGAAGGAATCTCTATCTCAGTTGTGTTACTGAGAATGAGACAGAGGAAACTAGGTTCTCTCCTGGATAATATAAAAAACTAGAACATTTTTTTCCCCCCATCTCTTTGCTCACTTGACTGCATCTGCGGCGTTTGTGACTGAAAAACTGTGACCTGATGCAAAAAGACCCATCTGCAGGAGCAAACATCGGTCTTGTTGATCTGACAAACTAAGTCGATTGTGCTGAATTTTATTTAATTTTATGTTTTTCTTCACCGTTGCAAATGTCAACTGCTGCGTATCTAATGGCGATAAGCAAGTTCAACATGAAGGTAAACACTGCAATGCTGCATAAAGCACATCTAAAAGTGGCTTTAGACCATCTGAGAGGAAAAGCTTCTGCTGTGGTTTTCCATTTTTAATTTGTTCAACAAAGACGTAGCTTCAAAAGACCCCTTCTCTTACATCCCCTGATTGAAATCCTTAATGCATTCTGGGTAACATATTCTTATTTTGTGCCATTCCAATTTACATCTCTTTTGTTCGGTGCATGTCCCGGTCTCCACTCTACCCTTGAAAGGCTGCTTTGGGGGTTTAGAACAAGAGGAACTGCACTTAAAGAATAAAACCTTCCATTTCCAAACCACTCAACACTTAATTCTTCAGTGCACTGGAAGGAAACCTTAGAGGACGGAGCTTTCAGCCATTATCTGCAGCCACACACTCAAACATTTTCTTTTTAAGATTCTCTCGTAAAGAAAATGGCAAGAGGGATGTTTGGCATCGACGTGGAAACGTCTCTCCGTCCCATATAACTAGACTACATTAGGTCGACAGCCTCAGGGTGTGAATGACACTGCTCCCTTATGAAGCTCCAGCAAGAGTATTTTTAAACAGCAAATAGGTCCAAAGAGAATACTGAGGCTGCCAGCACTTTGACGGTAACAGGTGTGAAAGCATGTCTAACAGAACATTAACAGAGAAGAGAGGCTATTTGAGCTTCTTTTTCAGGTGCAGTAAACCATGTTTTCCAGAGCTAAACAATATGCTGAGTCACAGCATCAATTTGTGCAATGTAAGGCACTGCTTGGATGCAATATTTGGTGGGCTGCTATATTTAAATGCTATATTTTTTTTAACATTATATTTGGTTGTGAGGACAAACTTTGGCGACTGAGATTCTTAAGCTAACAGGGAGTTAGCTGAACCACGTGACATCGTCACTGCAATATTCAATGACAAATTGCAGTTGAATGTTTCTCCAACATCCTGCAGCTCCGGTTCTTTCAAATCATCAATTATGGAATCCAAATTGATATGGTTTTTTTTTTTTTTAATTTCCTAACATTTCCTTAATTTTATGTCTGGTTGTTTTACCAAACATTAAAAAAAAAAATCCAACCTGCATATTTGTACCTTTTTGTATTTTGCTAAATAAATACTAATCCCCTTTAAAGGGCAGAAGACGGCTGGGTGCTGGTGTTTCACCGCTGCTCCCTGTACACTCAATTTGACAGGGTCGTTTGGCTCTGCGTGGAGTGCCCGGTAATTTGCCAGATGCAGCAATTACTGGTATCTATGGTAACCAGCCACAGTCCCCCCTTCCCAAAACCTCTTTTTTCTTCTTTTAGATCCAGTGTGTTTTTATGTAAGAGGAAATGGTGAGAAAGACGCCAGAGGATGGAAAAGTTGCAATGTATCAACAGAACTGCAGATTTCCTTTTAGGAAGAGTATTTGAGGACGAACGTCACTCACTCTGCGTCCTTGTGTTGTGCAATCTGCGTCAGCTTCGTCCACGGGTTGTACGCTGAATCGATGCTGTAGAGTCTCATGTGCATGGCCAACACGTGGAACAGCTGATCTGAAAGAGGAAAAGACAAAACATCTGGCTGTTGTCTCACAAATCGCTCGCGTGAGAATGCAATCGTGTTGATCGCGGCTTGTTTTATCACAGCAACAAGCAATGCTGATGGACTTATGAGAGACGGCAGGCTAATGTCTGGCTCAGATGAAACGGGGCCAGCCCAGATGGACTCATGGCCAGGTCCGACAGCCTAGAGCGTCTCTTTTACACCTGTTCTTTGTGAAACTAATGGAACATGAAGACAGAGCATCGGTGCACACACAAAACCATGTTTAGTCACTACCTTCTCTACCAGAATCACACCTCAAAACCAGTCATTAATTACCATGTTCAGGCGTTACTTTAATGTAATAATATGTATAACATGTTTATCATGCAAGGTGAAAAATCAAAATTCATTCAAATCTGCCTAACAACAGAGACAGCCGATTTATAAATGCGGCTGCTCTCAGGACGAGAACGGTAACAAAAGGCATTCGCTCTCATTTATTTGGCTTTGCAATGATTTCTGAGGCAGTAATGCAGCAAAATGGCTTCAAATATTCGACACTGTAATTTTCCTGCCAGCCGGTTATCAATTCTTGGAGCAACACTGCCCTCCGCAGGTAAAAAGAGACACGGCAAAGAGTAGTCAAGGTGTCAGATTGTGACGGCATCCCATTTGTCTTCAGTGCAGATTGTTTCCCCTCTCTGCCATCGCTCTCCTCCAGCCAGCAACAAACCAGAGAGGGGCAGCTACAGGGAGGAGGGAAGATCTTAAAAACAGGAGAGAGAATAAAATCCTGGCTGTAATTAACTAGGCTCCTCAAAATATATGCATTAAGTATCTGCTTGTTCCAAGTTTTATGGCTCCAATTTTTCCATCTCTTTGTCAAGAGGAAGCAGAGTCAAGTCTAAATTTTGTTTTCTCGACTACCAGAAAGAAATAACTCAAAGTCCTTTCTTTTGAGGAAAACAAGAACAAAATTTAAATAAACCTCATCATCACTGTGCTTTATATAGGTTCCTAAACAAAACAAAACAAAAGCTTTTCGATTGCAACAAGTTGAGCTAAACATCACCAGTGATTAGATAACTTGGCACGACCATTGTTACAACACTGCCTTGTTCCAAGTGTTCATATCTCCTGAAATGTTCCATATTTTGTCCCTTTACAACCACTTCAATGTCTTTGATTTTGATTTTTACTTGACAGAACAACCCAATTATAGTAAAGTGGAAGAAAATCATGCAATGCCAGTTTTTCTGGTAAAAAACATGTGTGTGAATCGTTTTGTTTTCTGCCACGCAGCGTGTTTCCACATGGTGGTTAGTGTGACCAGTGCATTATGGGTCAATGCATTCTGGAGCAAAGGTTACGGTGAGTGTTTGTGAACCACAAAAACAGCAACTTGGGTGAGACAAGAAGGACACTACTACATGTCCATGGCGCGAAACACCGGGGTCTGATTGGTCCTTTGAAATTACAATCACTTACACGCTGATCATCAACGACTCTGAAATGAATGCAGATAGTTACTGGTATCAATAGATCCACATCCCAGGACCAATTGTGGTTTGGTGCACAATTACTTTTTTTCTAAGATGATACCTCAGTTGTCTCAGGTCAAGTAATTAAATATTGGTTTACAGACAAAAAAACCCCACAAACCACTAATAACACTAATGCCGCTTCCAGTCCTGCATATTGGACTGGAAGCGGCAGCATTAGGTTGGAACAGGGAAGGTCAGCATCATTATCCTTTAAAATGCCTTTAAAGTAGTAGAGTAAAAAAAATTTTCAGCTAAAAAAGCAAAGCTGCTTAAAAGCTAGACTCTCTACATTTGATTTAGCTGGTGCCCTGGGAGTTGAAAAGAGAGCTTGTTCCTACAGTCAATTGTAACCTCATCAGCTGAACACATGAGGGGCCTATAGTGAAGCAGGCTTAAGAGCCCCATGGGCTCTAACAGTTAGCGAACGTCTGCCTTTTTCCTTTAAATCCATTTCCCTAAGAAGAATGAACACTAATGTACTGCAAATGAGTAAATTTGGCTGTCAGTGTGGCTACACGGTTAATGTAGCTCAAAAGTGGCAATCCTTAAGGGGAGAAATCTCTCCAGGCACTTGGGGATGACGGGGCGTTTCACTGGAGCAGCTGCAACTCTGACAGAACAATTAAATAACTAGAAAACGGGAAGTGAAACCCAACAAAATCACACATCCATCTCTCCAGGATTTCTCACTCTATTCACCGATGAAATTTAACTTCTCTGAATGGCAATTTTTAATCTACGTTTTGTAGTTGAGAAGAAATGCAAACATTCAGGTTTTCATTTCTAATACAGATCCCATCACATCTGAGTTAAATGACCTTGTAAACTGTAAAAAAAAAAAAAAACACTATAAGTTATACTTTAGTTTTCCAAATAGTTAACTCGGATCAGAATCCATTTTTTTTTTACCATTAACTTGTTTTTTTCCCCCTCAGCAGTTGAGCTGTAGTACTGAACAATGTGCTGAACTGCAAGTAACACAGTTTAAAAGACATAAGCTTTTACAAAATAAAAAAAACAAACTAAGGATTGTTAAAAACTCATGTGCTCTTTAAAACACAATTTAAAGAAACCTGACTGCAGACAGAGAGGTGGTTATTTCCTACTCGAATGCCTAGTTAAGTTACTTTGTCATTCTAAATCGGGCCAGTATCTTCTCTTGGCATGCAGCGATTGTTCACCAATAAAATATAAGAAATCGAACCAGCAACTACTCACTTAGACATGAGCGCTTGGCAGCAGCGCTGGCTCCTCCGGAGCACAGGTTTCCTCCCCGATGCACGAGCTCCAGCTCCAGGTTTGTCCTGAGGGTCAGAAACATAAGCAACCTTAAGCAAATCAGCTGACTGGTAAGCAGCTCAGCTGGTGCAAAAGTGATCACCAGAATACGCTCATGACTGCGCCATCACGGCTTTTAGTAAAGTCATAAGTCTTGTAAAATAACTGAAGTGATTCCTTTTAAACTGTTCCCAATGAAATGATTAATAATAAATGAGCTTTGCACAAGTCAAAATCAACACAAGTTCAATTCGCAGCACATTCACATCAATGGTTTTCCACTGGACTTTGTGGGGAATTAACAACAGTTTATGTATGCAACAATTAGCAACATTCTCCACCCTGTATGGCCGTACTTAGATTTCTGAAAATCCCTCGCTTACTCTGTAGGTGAAACATATGCAGGGAAAACTGAAGTTTTGCAGGGATTATGCAGAGTCGTGTAAAAACTGCATCACGCCTTAAACATGCCTCTGAGATAATTGGACACACACACAGATTAGGGATTACGCAACTTCATGGTCGACAGAACCCCAGTTTGTGATCAGCTGGTCAGACGCTACAATTTTAGTAACTTTTTTAGATTAGTGAAAATCAAACTACAAATATGACCGGTAACTAAAAAGCTAACAGTCTTGTTCATCCTATAGAAAACTATTCTCAGATTTGATCCAGTGACCTGTAAACGACATCTACAGAGTGAATGCAAACAAGGTAGTATGCATATATTTGCGTAGCTAGTTGTGCGTTACTGTAGACTCTGATTTTCAGTCTATTACTATTAAAGAGCTTGGTTATGAACATGAAAGACATCGCCTAGTCAAACCCTCTGCCACTTAATGCACTTTGTCAGCACAACTCCGTCACATTGCATAATAGATTTTCCACGAGATGCACTATTAACATAAAAGCCCTTCCAAAGTCAGTTTATGTAAATTGTTCTATTATCAGTTTTATAACCATGAATATTAAATGTGCAGTCATCCTCACATTGGAATTTTGTTTTTGAAATGATTAAAAAAAAACAAGACATTTAAGAACATAGATGGTGAAAGCAGATATATTCTTAGGTGTTGCTAAGAATGGGACTGATCTGGGCCTGTCTCGCCAAACCTCTGGCCGTTTCTTCCTACAGACCATGGAGGAGGGGCAAATGCTTGGGTTTCCTGGGAGAAAAAAAAACAACCCAATTTCACATAGATAATGCAACCACAGTGAAGCTCCATCTGGCTCTTACTGATAAGAGCACCCGTGTGACAGAAGAATTTTCCACTCCTCGGGCAATTTGCTCCGTTCATTGAACTTCATAGCGCCAACAGGCTTCCAGACACACTTAGGGGATCATTCTGTTTAGGGTAGAGGGCTGAGGGTACCAGTGTTGGGAGGACAAAAGGTCTAAGTAGCTACGCCACACAAATGGCTTCTTTTGAGTTTTTTGGAAACGGGAGATGGTGTTGGTTGAGGGGATCCCAAGGTCACAAAGGGAGTCAGTCATCTCTCTTACCTGTGACCAGTCTTTGTGGAAGATAAAAGTGCTCAGAAAAAAACCCAGAGAACATTTCCCTTTGGGTCTGTTTAGTCTTCGTTTGTTTTTGTTTGATCCAAATGAGTATTCTCCAAAATCTTTGGGTAACGTTTGAATGGCAGACTAAGTTTAAACAAAATAGATCAAATGTACATAAGTCACGCATCAGCTATAAGCACAAAAAATATATTTTAAATTAAAGATCCCTTTTAATGCTGTGCCAACTTTGTCTGCATGGATGGTTATTGTTTGCTAAAGTCAAACTTTTACAACAGAACAAAAATAAACGATGGCCTTTATTCTGCTGGATTCATCTGCTACTGGTGCGTGAATGTGCACAAAATGTGTAAAGTGTTGCTGGAGGATGACCTTTAATGCAACGACCAGCCAATAAGATGGAGTCACAGTACACACACTCAAATGATGTACATCGCTAATATTATTTTAAGGAGGAATCTAGACAAGCAGTGATATAAACAAAGAAATGACTAGGCTTTTTTTAAAAGGTTACTTTATGGATCAACTTTCAAGAGCTACAATATGCCCCATCAAACCAAATCAGGAACAGCTGATCAGGAATGATACATAAGCAATTTGTTTTTATCCAGTCAAATCCGTGATCTTCCTAGATCACAAAAAGTAATTAAATAAATCACATGGGCGCTTGATGAAAGGAGCTATAAGGGAGGGTTTCTTTTACACTGTCTATCACAAAGCTCCTACTGAAACGAGGCTAGTAACTATATCTTAAAGGTGTGAAAGAGATCCTGAATGTCACTTTAAACGCAGGTGTGCACTTTTCCAAGTTCAAAAACCAAAACATGCTCTTCTTCCATGTACAATTGAATCAAGTGTCTGTAAGTCCAGTTAACACAGGAAAAACAGAATTGTTTGTGAATAATATTGACTAATTTAAACAATTAGAGGGCTATGATCTTACCTTGCCACCGAGTACATGAAGAGGAAATCATTATCTGGGGAGCCAGGATTTTTGCCATAGTCCATGTATTTTTTCTGGGTGGTGTTCTTGATGTCTTTGATTACCAATTCCATTTCTTTACTCAAGTTGGACTCCGTCTAAGAGGAAAAAATAGTTTAAATCATCTATAGACTGCAAAATGTAAGAATAAAAGACAACACAAATATTTTTATCTGGGTAATTTTATTAATGAAAAGAGAATATGTGCAGGAGACAAAAAAGCTCAAGGTTTTACTTTAATTCAAAACTATGGATTGCTATATTAACAAATCAAAAATGTCAAAAATGTCTTACAAAAAAGTTTGTAAAGCTAAGTGCTGCAGCATTTAAAACTAGTGACTTCAAATAGAAATTGCTATAACAACCATTTTGTTATAAATAATGTAGCACTATAAAGTTATATTTTCAATTTAGTTTGTATTTATATATACCTTGATACTTTTTATCTTTATGTGAATCTACATGCACTTTCACTTTTCTGCTATTACACCTGAATAATGTGGGACAATAAATTATATTTCTATTCTATTCACATGCTCAAACACAAACGCATGGCCAACCCCCTATAAAACATAAACATATGGCAACAAGATGGAAATAAACATTAGTTTTTAATATCAGTCTAGCTTTACTCAGACCAATGCCAATACGTTAACAAATGGCACCAACATCTGCTTACTGATTGTAAAGCCGATATATATTGCGTTCATAAACTTAATTTAAAACTCACTGGAAAAAGGCCGAGTTTTTCCTGCAGGTCCTCCACCTCCTTCACCAGAATGCATGTCGCTTTGTTCGTGGGTGTGTGCCATCCACTCGAATCTGTGCCACGCCCAGGGCGGCACGGGAGGACACTATTGGCAAACTGCCGGCACAGTGGGCAGGTAAATTCACCCTTATCAACAGAGAAACCCTGGAGGACCTGGTCATTCTGAAGAAAAACATCACAAGATTAAAAAAGATTCTGCAGATATAGTTCTAAACATAAGCTAAAAAAAAATAAATAAATAAGCAGAAAAGTTAATACTTTCAAATTAAAAGGAAAAAAAGATACAGATTGTGATATAAAACAAAAAAAAATGTTTCATAGGTGTTTGGTTTATGAGCCATTAATCTCCAACCTAAACAGGCATCCAGCTTCTGTTAGAGGAGCATTAATTTCATAAGGTCAAGTCTTTCTTACCCTCAGAGACTCCATGTAGGACTTATGGCAATCTATATGCAGAGTGTGTCCGCAGGTCTGGACATAGACTCCTCCATCCCAGCCTATTGACACAGACTGCAAACAAGAACTCTGCAGAATTCACAAAAGAGAAAACACATCAGTCAGAGCTAATTCATAGATATCTATCCTGCAGAGGCTTCTGCAGCTGAGAGGCAATCTGAACTCCTCAGCATTAAAAGGACAAACTTAGACAAATGTTTGTTTTTTATCTATTGTACATACCAGTAGATTTGCTTTGTTCAAACATTTAAATGTTATATATTTTAATTGAGAGATGTGCATGGGTAGTTTCTGACAAATCAATTTGTGGAAAAGAATCAGACATGAGATGATGCATTTTGCTATATCCTAAATTGAGAAATCAGTCTGTGGAAGGTCATTTAGAAAAATGCTTTTGACGTGAATTTTACCAGACGGCGTGCAACATATAAAAGCTCTTTGGGAAGTCGGATTTTTACCTAACTTTAACCAAATATGTGTTTCTGTAAGTCACGTACATCTTTGAAGAACTGTTGCATCAGCGTGAGCCTGACATCATGAGCCACGCCGCATGTGTCTGCAAGATATATGTGCTCCTCGTCGCTCGTTGGTAGCTGCTTGGGTTGTTTGCTTTTGCGTCGGTGCCCAAGAACTGGAGGAGAGAAATGAGGTAAGATGCAGCGATGCCGGTGAGAAATATAAATATCCTTCCCTTAAATGTGGATTTAACTGTTGCTTCAACATTTTTAGAATAAAAGGCACCATAGGTGGAGTCTACAGAGGGACAATCTGGACGAATTTAACACCTGAGGATGCTTGGAGTAGAACCACTAATCCAGTTGGCCGGTCCTCGGTGGACGGCCCGCTCTGTCCGCAGATCACACAGTCGTACAGAACCTCAGACTCCATCACTTCCGATGACCCCAAATCCATTGCCGCCTCATTTTCAGGAGATTCTGCCCCGAAAACAAGATTGAGAAAAGAAAAATGAGAATGACAACTTATTTGTACAAAGCTTTCCACACAAAATATTCAAATAACAGCAGCTGAGGCAAATAAAAAAAATAGGTAACCGTTAGATTAAGCCGATTACTCTGAAAGAAAACTTTTGTTCAAGCGATACTTAAACTTTTGACTGAATATTAATGGACTTGAATCACAGTATATGAATGTGTTGTACAGCAATGAACTGGATTGAACTAAACCAAATTTGGATTCTATATGATTACAGAGATGACATTTGTTAGGAGATTGTCCTATATTGCTGCTATATCAGGGTGTATCAGTGTTGCATTGGAATAAATTTGATATTTTCTCAAATTTCAGGCATGTCCATTCACTGTTTAACCCTGAATTATTCACTGGAGGCAAGAAGTTGCCGTCTTATAATCTCTAAACAGGAACCGATTTCAAAACTTCTGAACCATCCATTTAAGTGGCAAACGACCAACGTTCTTGACCTTCATTTAACCCTCAGATGCTACATCTCGTTCTTGTGGTTGTATAATGGTAGAATAAAAATGAAGATTTAAAAATCGGCCTCCGCATTTTACATTAATATGACGAGCAGATGCAGTTCATGTTTACTGTCATTTAACCAAAGTGAGCAAAGGTCCAATGCTGAATCATGCACATCACCAACAGGTTCATTTTAATTCCAACTGTGATGCTCATAATGTTTAAACAGTTTTTGAACCTTGCTGTAAATGGATGACAGACAGTAAAATCTCTCTCGACTTGCTAGCAGCTGAAATTAATTACAGACGTGAAATCAGTTCAAAATGGTAAGGACTGTTCAAAATGAGCAGTAAACACTGAGCAGAAATGTCACGTTGTGTTGGAAATTGATTTATTGCTTTTAGGAGGAACATGTTCTCAGAGGAGGTCACCGTGTTCCTGGGGAAAACAGTTTCACCTGGATGTCAAGGCTGCAGCCTTAGCCTCAGGCTATCCAAACACACCGAGCCGCCTTTGACCGTACACGCACCCAGAAACACACACGAGCAACTGCACAATGGGCACAGCAGCAAGAACACCTAGAGAAGCATAAACTGAGGACGCCTATGAAAGCTAATCTCTAAATGTTAGACTGATCTTAAGTAACACTGGTCTTACAAACCAATTATGAAGTCAGTGACAGCTGTAACTACAGTATTGTAGAAAAGTATTTGCCTCCTTACACACTTTTCTTTGGCTTTAAATACTTCAATATTGTTAATAGGAGGTGTTTTTGGATAACACCAAGTTTTCAAGAAAGACATTTGGTCTGCAACAAAGTGCTCTTTATAATGAAACAACTGCTGATTTTACGCTCGACTTTATTCTGTATTGTCATTTGGAGACAAAGTCTCCAATCTTTTTCATATCACGTAGAAGCAAAGTCAAACTAAACATCAATGACTTTACTTAATGGACAGTAAAGTCACCATATAACTCCTCTTCTAAGTTCAACCATTGTTTTTGTACAAGTGAACCAAATCTTACATTAATCTGGAAAATATGACAAGTACTAAAGTGCTAAAGTTACAGCACTGCAGTAAAAGTGCAGATAAACGTCACACAGCACAGTTCTGCAAGAATGGACCTACTGACCACAGCAGCCATTATTCAGCTGCTAACCATGCTGTGTCAGGGTGGTCCCTTAGAGTCCGGTTCGCTATTAGGGCTTTGATCTTATGTCCCCTACTGCCAACAGGCACAAATACTCTTTTTCCCACGTCTATTTCTGCTAAATAGACCCCAGAGACCGTATGCACAGACTCGACTCCCTCTCACCTTGCATCAGGGGGAAAATAAAATCTGAACAATGATAGGTTTACTTTACTTCACTTTAAAGTAAAGGCACTTTACTTCAAGGTCTGTGGTAGAAACATGTTCTCTGAACAAGAAGGGTTGGTGTCCCACCGATCCAATAAAACTGTGATAAAGGCTTCAATAGATACAGTGTTGAAGTATATTGTTGATAACGCATGTTAGTTGACTGATTCATTTTTATTTACAAATTAGTTTCATACTAATTGCAATAGAAATTGATAATGAAATGTTTGTTCCTATCAGGTATCCATCTAAAAAAAAAAAAAAAAAGGCTGCCAGTCTTGATGATGAGTTGTAACATAATGGAGGCTAAAACCTGTCACATTTTATTCAGTTTTAATAACTATTTAAATAGACAACCTGGTGGAGAGTCGGAAAAGAGCAAAAAATGAATAAAGAGGATCTTAATCTTATTAACCGGACATATGAGTGGGTGCATCCGTCCAGATGAGCCAAAACAACAGGAAGATAACCTCTCCATATACTAGGTGGCCAAAATGAAAAATATTTTTGGCCACCTAGCTTTAAGTGCATTTAAGGATATTTTATTTATTTATATATATATATATATATATGACAAAGACCTTTGACTAAATTCATCAAAATGTTAGGTGTTCATCCTAGTTTTCCCTGTATCCCATTTATATTTGTATTTTTGTGATTTTGCATTCTTTGTTAGCAAATATTTCAGCACTTAGTGCAGTCTACTTGACACTTGCTGCAATGTTGCCATCTAACACAAAGCTACAGCAGCACATTTATTTATTTTTAGGTCTTTGGACAATAATCACTTTGACTCCAGGAAGAAATACAGGAATCCAAGACGGAGAGACTCAGCAGAAGAAACTTCACTCTCTGTATCTTTAACACAAGAATGTGTTCATTCAATTTGTGCAAGATTATTCCAATAACATCTTACTAATAAGGACGTATATTTAACATTGTTAAATATCCTCATAGGACCGTCATTTTGAAGCGCCAACTCTAAAAGCAGAGATAAACCGACTCACCAACATCCATGGCCGTTTCCATGAAACTCTTCTGCCTTGAAGCAAACTCAGCTAAAAGTTTCTGCTGCCTCTCTCGGGCCCGCTGACGCCTGAAACAGAGAAAATACAGGATGAATTTGAAACCAATTTTACCTCTGTATTTGTGTTATTAATTAGTACGCATTTCAATGGTAAATTTACAATAATTCAGTCACTGAGTATATGCTTAGTTTTGAATAATACATTGCAGAAAAAAAGGCATGTAAAATATGTTACATCGAAGACAAACGCATTGATAAAGTTTCGTACCAACCATCAATTACTTAACTCCTGAGGGTTTGTTACATCACAAATATGAAGGAAATATTACAATTATTTCTATCTAGTTGGAAATACTGTGGCACACAAAAGGATTACCAATTATTTTCAAGCTTTCACCGTTAAAGATGGCACTATAGTGATAAATAAGGTGGGCTAATCCTCTAAAGCTGAAGGAGGTGAGGAGAGTTTGTAAATGAAGTCCAATAAGAAGACACAATCAAATGCTGACAGAAGTGTAGTAGCTCAATTATTCCCTACTGATAACTAAAAGGGTGCAAGCTATCAGATTAAATAATGGCGTATGGATTTTCAGCGCCAGTGACCACGTTGCTCTCCGACGGTTGGCTTGGAAACAGATCTAATGTGTTTAAAAGAGAGAAAATCTAACTCTCATTTTCTCTGTGGGATGAAACGAGCGCCAAAGGGAGGTTGTTAGAGGATTGCTAAAGCCGTTTCTATCATCATTAACCACAGAGCACACAGACTGGAGGCTGATTTCAAGGGGAATAAATTACAACATTCAACATTTTGGTTTTCAGAAGAGCCAGACGAACATATTTTCACGACCTCCGTTAAAACAATTAATTGCAACATAAATGATCATGCGGGATAGACTGTGTTGAGCGCATGCAATCTGCACATTAGAGATCATCAAAGCTGGATTGTGTACAGACAACTTCCGCTTATCTGCACCTTTACACGACTCCGTGTCAGACTTCTAGCTGATCATTGTGCATGTATGCAAGCCATTTTTCATCTCTTAATATTTTATCTGATTCTAAAATGATTCTTTTTAAACCAGTACATGGTGACAGACTGCAGGATGCAACGATGTCGCAATTTTATTGCATGTTTTAACATTTAGTTTAAAATCTCGTTGCATCTCCAATCGGTGAACGCATCGTGCCAAGACAATAACGCTTGTAACGCTTTGTAACGCTTATGACATTAAGCACATCGACATGCTGACTTCTAAACAGAGCTTAAAATATTTACTGTAGACTCTCCTCTCTCGCAGATGCTCCGAGTTTATGTCTGGTACTAGCTATGCACAATATCAAGAAAATATAGAACAGTCTTATTCCTGAAAACCAAAATAACATTTTTCAGATTTTTTCTTTTCTTTTGTCATTCGTACAAAGTGCTCAGGACTATGTCAGAATTTTAGAAACCTTGACACTAAAAGCAACTTACATCCTACAGCCTACAGGACCTGATGTAGAACAGAGTCCATTCAACTGGCCGAATATATTATTGCTATGCAGAATATGGATGCGGGAGACTTGAAGCTAACCAAATAGTCCTTTCTGATATTTTATACACTGATATTATGATCCACAGAGACAGTTAGATTTCATAAAGTTTTTGTATAGTTGCAATCTGAAACTGAAAAAAGCTGTTTGTTTTGAATATACTTTATAGGCAACCTTTAAATGTCTTTTTGTCTTGTAATTAGGGACGTAGAAAAAAAGATGGAATGAAAAAATATCTATATTTCACATAACCTGCAGTATTTATTTGAACACTTCAGTGATGAAGAGAAAATAAGTTCTATGTCCTTGAGATTATTTTTTTAATATTAACATTTAGCCAAAAAGAAAAAAAAAAACTGTTTTTTTTAAATTAAGAGAAGTAGGAAGGCAAAAGCTTTACATAATCATTGATTGGAATCTATTGGCAAAATCTCTGAACAGAGCATCTTTCATCAATACCCCGCCTCAAGAAGATGATGAGCAATATTTAAAATCAGAGTGAGTTGATATGAAATATTAACCCATAGATTTGAAATTCTTATTTAGCAAAATAAAACACAGTGACTTCACCTTTCCTCTTTGTCCATGGCTTTCTTGTCAGACGGACTGTTCTTCTTTGGCGGCACTGGAGGACACACCTTTCCACAAATGTCCTGGATGTTACGCTTGATTTGGCAGCTGCGTGCGGCCGCCTTGGTGAGGATCCGCTCGATGGCTGTAATGCCGTCTCCGTGAGCGTGATGGCTTGTGTCTGGGTCCTCCAGCCAAGAGGCCGACAGGGAGTTCTGCTTGGACGACATCTTCTGGTGCAGCTTGACGAGGAGGGAAAGCATGCTCTCTCGGATCTCCAGGATCTCGGTCACCAGCTGGGGGGGCGTGCCTGGTGAGACCCAGCGGGTCGAGGAGCTCTTGGGCCTGACGACCTGAGCTGCTTCCGTGTTGCTTCTGTTGATTATTTCCTGGAACTTTCTCCTGCGCTCCGCCACCAGGCTGAACACCTGAGCTTCTCGTAGGTTCTGAAGAAACCAATGAAAACCGTGGTTGCTTTTTATTTATTTAGTTTTTTTTTTTTTTTTTTGAAGTTACACATTTCAAAACATTCTCTTATGAAATATTTTGGTCTCGGGGTGGTCATCGGGCATTGGCGGTGTAAACAAAAACCTCACGGGAAGACGATCTCTACACCAATCAAGCAAATTCTACCTTTTCCATTAAAAGATTATTATGCTGTACTTGACTTAAGAGCTTGAAATATATCAAAGATCTTCACAGCAAAGCAAGAGAAAGCATCAAATTTTACGTGCACTGTAGAACTATTTTGGTACAGATAAGCTTTCCTAACACAGCCTTATTACTGCTCACTTGGATTTTGATGGATTAGCCTGGAGCCTTATTACCATAACCTGACAGATCCAATGCAACCCAAAACAAATGACCGCCATAAAATTTCAGCTGACATTACACCTCGTCATGACAACAATATTAGCGGAAAAAAAAAAAATTAGAATCGCCCTGATGTAAAACACACAAGCCCTGTGAAGGATTGGCATGACCTAGGCTGACAGAAAAGGTCCCGAGCTGCTCTCTTAAATAAACATACATCATAAAGTCCAGTCAAGCCACCATCAATCATACTGACATGCGGTTAAAAATCGTTTACACCAAAACCTGCATTGCACACATAATTAGTTTCAGCAGTCAACAGGGAGGTAGGGAAACTGCTGGAGCACAGCATTATATTCACGCCTCAACACACCGAGGCAGGGCTCCTTTGGAAAACACAAACCACCAAACACATGCAAAGAGATGCTTCCATACCAGAGATAAGATAGACAAATGCAGCAGCTGGTGCTAGTGCCATTAAAGTAATTAGACTGTTTTTATGGTAATGGGTGCAGACAGCTACCTCTCTCCAATTTCCTGAGAGACGCCTGGAGTTCTGCAAGAGCACAGCAAAATACGTTTAAAGAGGAAGCTACCTGTCGAGCTACGGCAGTCTGGAAATACAGATACGAGTTGAACTACAGTACAGCTGAAGGAAGGCTTCCTTATTCATGAACAGTATTTTCTTCCCCCTGGTTAAATCACAAAGAAATGTTTAGTTGCCGTGGCTCTCCTCATGTCCGGTGCCCAGCTTAATGCCGGCCCCTTAACTGAACGAAACACTAGACGAGTCTTAAAACATGTCTGGGTTACATAGTCTACATGTTAAAGGTCACAGCTTCGTTGTAAAGATGGATACCCTGCAAATTCGAGCAGAGGGAATTGGTGCTGGTTTTACTGGCATTTCAGATATGCTGTTTTCTACATTTATACAGAATAGAGATGTAGAGTTTAGTGGTTTTTAAATTACCATTAACTGTATGGTAAAGTGTTGTAAAATCATACAGCTACATGTTTATAACATTGTCAATGTATGGCAGTAAATGTGGTCTAAGCGTCCAGCATCACTTGCCTGGCCATAAGAAGAAGCTTCAGCGCTCGTGCTGGGAGGGGTCTCCCTCTTCACTTCGGGCGCCGTCTCAGGAACCCGGACCCTTACGAAGTTGATGACGTGGTGCAGATTGGAAAGCAGATTGGTGCCCGGGAACCAGCTGTCATGGCAGTGCTCCTCAATGCAGGGCTCCTGTAACGGGAAGGTAAAGGAAGACGAAGCATGAAGAATTTGTGAACAAAATGAGAACTAAGACAAATGAAGGATAATGTTTTGATGCTGCACAGATTGTACCTCATCCTCTTTGTTGTCTTGAACCTGGTTGTCCAAGCCAAGCTCAATCAGGTAGAGGACCATGCACAGCACATGTTCAGACATGTTCTGGTGATCCATCCATATCTATAACATAAAATGAAAACAATATTCAGGTTTAATAGTTTTCCTACTGGAAAACTATGGAAAGCATTTGTTACACAGCCTGACTATCGATTTGTGGAGCAGTTTTATAGGTCCTGTACTTCAGGCTTTCCTTATAACAAATCCGTACCAATCAACTGAAAAATCAAAGTGTAAACCGGGATGAAAAACAGGCTCACCTTGTAAAGTAGAGTGAATATCACAATGTGCAGGGTTTTGCAATGCAACAGTCGGGTTAAACCTTTGTAACAAGGATGCAGAGGAGTCCTCTCTTTGTAAGGTGGCCATGGGTTTCCAGTATGGATGCCATACTGTTTCAAACTAGATAATGCCGTCACAAAAGAGAAGGAGAAAGAGAAGATTAGAAGAAAAAAAAAAAGAACAAATACTTGAAATAAAACCTTCACAGCCGCTAATTGATTTACAAAATGGTTTCAGTCTATGCAAGAGCACTCTTTTAGTGATGACTGCATCATTTTAACAAGAACTGGGTCAGTGTGACGTGTAATCCATCACAGTCGGAGTAAATGAGTAACGGGAGGCTGCTATCACACTGAAGGTGGGAATAACAGTTTCACATGTTGCGAGGAGAAATACATCACACTATTGTTTGCACTTAAGCACAGAATAAACAACAGAAAAGACATTTTTATTTGAAATTAGTACAATCATCATTTAAAATACAAAAGAAAAGATCAGACAGCAGGTCAATCTTTAAAAAAAATCTGATTAGTTTATATTTTTATACCTATCAATTGTCTTAAAAGTTGTAGCTCAATTATATTATAGACGCATTAAAAACCAACAGCTGTGGAGGGTTGTGCTAATTAGAATGCCATCCAGCTAATCATACGGCTATTAGACCATTATTTCATTCTGTCACCTACATGCATCAAGATACATTAAGGTTTAAGAGCACAAGAGTTTACCAAAACTGCAATCTGAAGGTCATTTTAATAAAATGCTAGAGAAGATCCCAAAGTGACCAGAGTTCTTTCTTGCTGTACAAAGTAAAGTCACTGTTATCAACACCTAATTTATTTGCATAAAATTGGCATAAAGGAAGGAAATTGCCCCAAACACTTTCAAAAGTTTATTCCTCTCTTCTTGAAATCATATTAGCAACCTTTTCACACATTCTGAAAACTTTTGAAGAAAATTATCCTTTAGTTAATTCTTCCACCTCCAAACAATGTTGACCTGAAAGGCATCTGAGCCGCAGTCAACAAGATGAATTTTCACAATTCAATTGCATTTCAGAGAGAAAAAAGGATTGTTGAGGTTGGTCATTTAATTGGAACCCATTCCAGCAGATGCAGCGGTCACCGATCCTGAACTTTTCTCATCATGTTCTTTCATGATACAGGTGATAGAGGTGAATCTAATCCCAGTCTAATGTGGACAATAAATGAATTATTAGGGATAAATAGTGGAAATGGTGACTTACAATGCTGAGTATCTGTCCATTGCTGACTGAACATCACGGCGATAGACTGTTCTGAGGACGACCATGATGGTGTCAAACTCCTTCTCCCACACCTCAGCTATTTAGAGGGAACGAAAGAAGACAGAGAGGGAAAAGCTTTGCTACAAAGTGACATTGAATCCTTTGCTCCCAGTTTTCATCTGTCCTTTAAAAATGGTGAAAATCTGCCCCCAAGTGGTGACTCTTGTCACACAAAACCTCAAGTTTCAGACTTAAGATTGTTCTCTAATCATATTTATCATTACTGAAGAACTACAAGTAAACAAATCAATTATTTAGTCTAAGATATGTCAAACATAAAGCATAGGTTAAAAGTAATTTTTTTTAATCTCTAATCAATCAATCAAATTTTATTTGTATAGCACATTTCAGCAGCAAGGCATTTCAA
>NW_015112653.1:1089943-1166526 GCF_001443285.1 Poecilia latipinna | reverse complement strand
CCTCTGACCTCTCTGATGAGAAGTTTCTGACTGAAACAAAAAAATCCCTGTTCTTTATGTAAGATTCACCTCTAGCCGTTGAATCTTTGTTTCTAAAAACTGAAGTCGTTGTAGAATACTGCTAATGTCCTTGGGGTCGGACGGGGGTATTTTGCATCATAACTGGATTACTTCAAACCTAAGGACCAGGAGATTTTCTCACTTTTATTTTTACCTTACTTTTCTTCACCTCCAAGTTGAACTAGGGTAAGCTGTTCCTCCTTCAGCTGCAAGACATATGTCTAATATACATTTCAATTTTATATTGTGATTTGTTCATAAAATGTAATGATTTAGTCATTACATTTTATGATGTAATGATTTGCAGTATTTTTTTTCTGTTAGGTGGAAGTCCTCACTTCCAAAATCTCTCCATTTGTTTAACAGCCTCTTCTATTGATAACCTGTTCAGACAACAGAAGAGTACCTTCGTATTGATTCCAAAAACAAAACAACAATCCATCACTGTAAAGCATCCAAAATGTTATTCTGCAATAGAGATAAAATCCATGGTCTGGGTGCCATTATAGATGTCTAAGGAGTTATTTTAGAAAGCTCTGAGCGTCTACAAAACTTCTGCAAAGAAAACTTGGAAATGCAGAAAATTGTACATATGCTATATTTTTAATAACTTGCCTATTTTCTCTTGTTGCCATGGCTCTGTTTATGCAGTTTGGATTTTATTCCAAAAACCTCTGTGCCATATACAGACACACAGCACCTGATACCATTGTCTGTTTCTCCTTTGCACATTTTCATCAACTCAACCCTCTTACCTTTAGGTGTGTACATGCCCTGCTGCATGGAGCCTCCGGGCTCAAACACAGGCGCTTTGAAATCAGCCACAGCAGAGAGCACGTCCTCAAAACTGCAGCTACCTGGAACAATGCCGCTCTTTGGGTTGGGATTTTCTGGAATCTAGAAGAAAAGTCTTAAGGGAAAACAAAAAATACTTATGGATAATATAATGGTCTTTAGCGTATTTGTGAAGTACTGAAGGATACAAGATCTAACAGTGCACTGTGGGTTCGGTCGTTCATGCACAGCTGGGAGACCATCTCGGACCGAAGAATCTCATCATCCGTCATTCCTGTTAGAAAACATCAGCAGGAGAGAAGGTGATTAAAGTTACACAAAGCCTGTCAGAAAAAAATCGTTAATTTTACAAGATCATATCATTTATGACAGTCATTAAAATAAGGTAAGACTCCCTTTTTTAGTTTGTGCAATAAAATAACAAATATAAAGTGTAAAAAAAAAAGTGTGAGATGCTGCCCCTTAATTCCTTAAAAATAGCTAATTAAAGCATATATTTAGATTTAAAATCTAATTTAAGCACACTGTAACTCATTGTTACTCTCATGTCACCAGCAGAAAGGAGGAATCCTGTTTTCCACTGCTTACCCAGATGAATGCGAAGGCTCGTCAGTATGACCAGAAACGTCAACGCTCCTTCCAGCATCGGCCTCTCCTGCTCAGAATCTAACACGGCATTCTGGTGCTGAGAAGCCATCGTCAAGAGGTCGACCACTTTAAATCTGTACCAGAGAAGATGAGGTGATTCCACATTCCGGAAAGTTTAAAAACTAATGAAAATACTGTCCGCACAATAGAAATAAGGGGGAGGGGAGGCAATTCACCTCTCAAAAACACTTGAAATGAAGTAGTCAGGATCCAGTCTTGATGCACAAACCTATAATAATAAGCACACAAAAAATAATTTAAAAACAGAAGGAAAAAAATATATGTAGTTACTGTGAGGCTTCGCTTCCAACCTGAAGGAGATAGATGTCTGGGTCTATCATGGAGTTGCAGAAGTGTGACTGCACATAAGTCATAGCTTGTCCTTTAATCTGCAGACCATTCCTGACCCACATGTTGCTGTGGATCTCAGACAGGCACGCCTTGAGTAAACAAAAAATGTTTTGAGCAACACATTAGTACTTTTTAACTTTGGATGTAGACGGGTAAAAAAAAGAAGTAAAAAGAAGTGTATCTGTGGTTTTCCATTATCATACCTGAATTTGGAGTGGATGCACCATAATCTTCATCAGCATTTCCTGGTCAGGCAGGAGGCTGTCCAAATCCAACCCTTGACATTTCACAGCCTGCGGATTTGTAACCGAATAGTTAGCGCAGAACTAAATCACAGACTCGCCGTTAGAAGGGAAAAAGCTCCGCCATACCCTGCTGAGGAACATGGCGTAGTAGCGGTGGAGCGGCAGGTGAAACGTCACTTGATTCGGAGCAGGCTGGGAAAGACGTGCAGTGAAGAATGAGGAAAGAAATATTAAAAAAAAAAAAACTTAGAAGGAAACTTGTCTGCAAAAGCAAAAATGTGACAGTGAAACTCACCTCATCAATGAAGCCAATGGCATCAAACCAGATCTGCAGTGTTTCCAAACAATAGCGAACAACAGTTTTTGTATATTCCTGGGTCTCCTGTTAACCAAGTATAACAAATTAAAATCCATTCTGAATCATGCATTATGGATTGAACACCTTAGTCATGCTTCCACCACAATTTTCAATAGATTATACTGAGATTGTGTGAGATAAACCAATGCAATGCAGCATCTAATCATGAAACTGAAGGAAATTACATATTTTTAAAAATATCTTCCACAAAAAAAAAAGTGCAGAATGCATTCATATTCAGTTCACTTTACTCTTAAAAGCCGTGTAATAAAATCTAATCCAAGCACCTGCCTTCAGAAGTCACAGTGTCAGTCAAGAATCAAAAGCTTTGTTAGAGAATATATTGAACAGACAGCATCATGAAGACCAAGGAATACAGCAGACAGGTCAGGGATAAAGTTGGGGAGAAGTTTGCACCAAACAATCTCTCAAGCTTTGAAGCCTCACACAGCTCTGCTTGACTAATCATCTGGAAATGGAGAGAGGATGGCATAACCACAAACCACAAGACACGGGTACTGGGAAATAGAGAGTTAATTATAGGAGTTAGTAAAGAGGCCCAAGGTACCTCTGGAGAACCTGCACAGATCAACAGCTCAGGTGGCAACTGTTAGTCCTAATCACAGTTTGTTTTGTCCATTTTAGTACATGAGACTGAAACTGAGTTTCTTTTGGCCCAAAATATGCCAGATATGAATTTTGGCAGAAAAAGAAAACAATGCCGAAGTCCAAGCAAAGAAACTCCCACCATGACACACGGTGCTGGCAGCGTCATGTTGTGGAGATGCTTCCCTGTGACAGGGAAGCTGGTCAGAGGTGATGGGAAGACAGATCAATCTAAATACCACAATCCTGGAAGAAAGGCTGATGGAGGCACCAAACACTGACAAGGCTCAAGCGAAAGAGGTGCTCTACAGCATTAATGTATGAACTCGGGACTGAAAGCAGATGTTCAAGATTATGTACCTTTTACTTCTACATCACAATTATGTGCTGCTTTTTGTGGATTTATCACATGCAGGCCTTTCCCTTTCTTGATGGATTCTATGATGAATAAGTTTTCTTGTGTGTGTGTGTATTTTCTTTAAATAATGAATGTTGGGTGATTTTTGCTTTTCCTGTTTGTATTCCAACTTGTTCATCTACACACAGATGTTTCCTTTTTGGCTGATTGCCTGTTCACCTCTTGGCTGGTCAGGCTGGTTTTTCTTCCTGGCTTGCATATCCGTATGCTTGATAGTTCTTCCTCTGCAAGTATGCTGACAACAAATTTTACCCAAGGAGCATACAGACTGCCCAAATTAAACAGGGAAAATAGATACAGTGAGCACTGGTTCTCCGTTTCTCTGGCTATTCTACTAAATCAACCACCCATACATTTGCTATAACTCTGGCATTCTGGATGCTCACCATCGTTCTTTTAAGTACCAAAAATGTTCTAATAAAATTAATAATTTTGCAAGAGGCTGTAAGAAATGTAGGCATAGTATGTCCAAAGCGCCAACGGGCCTTCAAACGTGAAGGCATGAAGCCAAGCCAAAAAAGCTGCGAAGTAAGCTTCATGGACTTACTTTGACTTTGCAGTGTGTCAAGAGACCCCACAATGGCTGTGCACAGGCCTCGAGTTCTGCTGCAAATGCTGCATAGTATGTCTGAGACTCAAACTCCACGTGCTCGTTCAGTTCCCGCTTATTCAGGTTCATACCTTAGAAAGAAACATGTCAAAATTTAAATCAATGCTCTAACCAAAAGGTGAAAAATAAAAAAGTAGCATAGTCTTGTTCTGCAGTTTTAACTTTCACTGCTCTTGGTCATTAAAACATATTTGCAGGTATTTGTTCAGCAGAAATATCTACGCTGCAAATCTTTATTAAACATTTTTATAGCGAGAGCAGAGCATGGGCAAAACCTAATAGTGACAGTATGTTCAAGCTGTCAGCAAGAGGATATTTAGGTCCACTGTGCAAAGGTGAATGTTATTTTTAGGGTCCTAACCGACTACATATAGCAAAGTGGGGAGCACAGACTGAAATTCCTCTTACACATTATTTTTTCTAAAACTCATTAATTTTAGTGGAAACCAAGATGACAAAAGTAAATGAAAATCAGACTATAACCACCAAATCCCACAGCGTTCTTTAAATTCAAGCGTCGGGTTAGGTCTGGTTATTAAGTAAAAGTAAAAGAGGTGCAGTGTGAAGGGAAACAAGTTTAAGACAGCGACATAAACAGCTGATCGATTACATTCAGGTCATAGAGATGAGAGATGCCATTAAATTCCATAAATAAATAAATAAAAACTTACCTTGAAAAAATGAAACAAAGCTCATCCAGAGCATCAACAAGGAATGGTCTTCCAGGAACTTTTTCGCTACACTTTGGTGTGAGAGGATGTTGATAAAGTCACTAACTAGGGGCCAGTAAGTGTTGTTCTTTAATAGTGCTTCACTGCAGTTTACCACAACATGGCGATTGTTCTCTTCGTCTAAAGGAAAAAAAAACAAACATTTCAATTATATGGTTTCTTTTAGTAGAATGTATTTAATTGTTCAAAACAAACAGAAAAAGTCAAACAATGCAACAATGCAAATCCCACAAGTACACTTAGATGTCTTAAGCTGAAGTCATATTCAGGATATGTCAACAGCACAGAGATCAAATAAACATCTGCTGCATATTTTTCTTCAAAACTGTGTTGTTTGTCTTAAATGTAAATGAAGGAGCTTTGTTAGCTGCTGTAATAGCTCCAGTTGTTAGACCTTTGTGCTGCTCTCAATTTTTCCCTCAATTAAGATCACAAATTTCTAAGGCATTCTGTGCAACGATTTGGATGTCAAATCTGTTGTGATGCATGCAGAAAATGAGAAATACAGCTGCCTGCACCAGCAATTCTATAAAATTCAAGTAATGGCTGTTATAAAACACTAGATCCAAAGAGTACAAGACAGGAACAGGCTAGAAAAGCTTAAAGGCCAAAAAACTAGAGCTTCACAATATATGTTGTAGATATAATCGTTATTATAGTATCAGTGTTTCCAATATTCACATCACTAAGGACTATTTGGAGTGAAATAAATGCTGGGTAATGTAGTAGAGTAAACATTGGATCCCCAGTATTTGTGGGCTGTAGAGTTTGCAACTAAAATCTGGGACCCCTTTAAAAACAGTTATTTATTAACAGTTTGAACACCACAAATAGCTGTTGGATTTTGTTTTAAATAAAATCATTTACATCATGTGACCTACGTTAGTCTTCAATTTTAGTGTAAATTTTCTTACACGAGCATTTCTACTAAGACACTTCAGCCTCTTCTTTGTTTTTGCTACATTTTAAAAGTTCAAACAGTTTTTATTTATCCAATAACACAACAATAAACCAACAATATGATTCCATTTGGGATTAATAAAGTATTGTGCAATTAAAAATTGTCAGTCATGTCAAAAAGAATTGTTATCAAAGCTGAGTACCTGTGCCAATCGTCGTACTATCAAAACGTGTGAAATCAACTTGACGCCAAGTGGTAGATTTGGTTAACCTACCCTGAAGTTCACTTTTGATAAGGCAACTTTCCATCATGTAGAGGAGCACCGTGACCATGATGTCCAGCAGCTGGCACTCCTCTGTCATGTGTCGGGCCAGCTCCTCGTTGCTGAACAGCTGCACGCTAATGTGCACGATGCGGTTGGACATCGTGTCCGACTCGTGGCTCTTCATCAGGGTTTTCATGATGAAGGCGTAATGCTGAACGAACGTCTTTGTGAATGTGATCTGGCAAGGAAAAGTAAATCACACTTACTGTCTGTTTGTTCTGACAGTGCCTGTTTTTCTGCAGCTATATTATAAATGACAGCAGAGCAAGTAAGAAGTTTATTTCGTTACATGGAAAGACACAATCACGAAGTAAAGTTCAGAGAGAAGATAAAACCTTGGAAAAAAAGTGAAAGCAGGAAACCGAATACCTTGTAATCTTGATCTGGCAACATGTTCAACAAGAACGTGACCATTTTCTGTGGAAATTCAAATTTTATTGTCCAAAATAGCAACTCTTCCAGAAAGCATTTGTGCTTTAGTGAATCAATAATGTATGGATCTGAGGGCAAAAACACAAAGAATAATTCAATTTAGTTCCCGTACTGTGAAATTTTATTTTACACCCAGATATTTACCTTTGGTACTGCTGCTAAGTTTAACCCTCTTCCTCTGGCCAACAGATTGGCCTCCATCTTGATCCTCCTGAGAAAGGAAAACAAAAACAATATGAAGCAAGAGTTAAGCAATATAAGATATTTAAAGCCGATTAGGAGGTTAATTAGATTAGTACTAAAACAATCACACTGAATAGCCACAAAGAATAATAGACCAAAACAAACTAAGTCCTTAGTGGAGTAAACAAACATAATTCATTTTCTTGATGACAGTAAGTGGGGAATAGCTACTGAGGCATGCTGATACGAACCTCCTTAGCAGACTCATCTGGGCTTCCTGGTGCAGTGGTTCCTAAGAAAACAAAGTCAAAATTCTTAGCCACAAAAAAGCAACAAGAAAATGAAACTTTACCAGAAAACTGAGGAGAAGAAGGGGGGAAAAAAACAACCTTTGGGAATTAGAGCTGAGGTATTAAATAGTGCCAACGCTAAACTTAGTTTTAATAGTGGAAACATCTCATTCTGCTGTTAGTTGCCATCCACCATGGGCCAAGGAGCTTTTTCATATCATAAAACCAAAACATTTTTATTTACAACACATTTCTCGAGCTTAATGAATGAATTAAAAACATTTCAGAAAGGTTTTTCAATGAAAGAAGCAGCAGATAAAAACAAAATGAGATGTAATTAAATTAAAGACACATGACAAAATAAAAAATCTACATTTTTAAGACTTTATAGGCCCAAATTTGAAATGCTTGAATTGAAGATTTTTAGTACCCCAGAGAAACCCTGTAAAAGTAATATGAATGTCTCAACAAAAAGGCAATTCCTATGCATTTGAACTCAAACAGAATATTGTGCTAGGAAGTCTATATTCTGCTAGTAAAGTTTCTCCTCAGGTTCTGCAGAGGCTACGTACTTGCTGCTCAGTGAAGCCCAGCAAAAACATTTTCTCTGCAGTTCATGTTAGCATCTTTTGAGTTACAAATCTGATTTTTTTTTTAGGTAATTTTCATGTGAAACCATAGGAAAATAAAAAAACAAAGGCAGCAGGAGTTTAGCATCACTTCAACAAATGAGCCAAAGACACTATGATTCCCCAGCTGTTTTTCCCCAACATTCCTCTCACCCCTCTTCACATAAATCAAAAATCACACCATTACATTATAAACTTCCAAATTATTTCTAGACGGTTAACAGATACATAAATATAACCGTACCCAGCAGGACCATTGCCCCGGCACCTCCTTCAGCACCAACAGCAATGTCAGCAGCAGCACTTTGGTTTTTCTCCTCCACAGACACCAGATCTGAATTCTTCAGTGCTGACAAATATTTGTCGTAGTTCTTTTTAGCATACAAGTTGTCTTCTTTGCCTGAAACAGCAAGTTAAAAACAGTAACTGATAATGTAATGGACAAATTAAAAAACAAAAAAACATCTATATTAAATGGTAGGCATTTTAATCGTGTATATTTTTGTGGGGGTAGAGGAGTTTTAGAGCACAAAATCACTCAGCTGAAAGTTTCAGGAGCTTTACCGTTTAACATCAGTGAATCACATAAGTTCAAATGAATTATTTGCTTGAGAAACTGACAAAAAAAAAGTTAAATGAAGGGAGCATGGCATCTAAAGATCCACTATGCTTAAAGCCAAATCGGTTACCCATGCTGAGCTCCTTGTACGTTTGCTGATTGGTCAAGATCTTTGTCAGTACTGTCCTCATTGCTCCTCCCATCTTTGTGAGCTCCTCCAAAAACGTGATCTGAGGCTCCAGCTGCTGAAGAACCTTCTGGAGATCCCTCTCCGCTGACGTGTCTGGCAAACAGAGATAAGCAGCATAAGTCACAAGATCCAGCGCTTTCCGAACCACGATTGTGTAATGCCCAGATTACGTATGCATAATGAACGCTGTTTTGTAATTATTTTTCAACCAGAGAAACACAGCTTTTATAAAGTGGAAGACGTTTTTCTTTTTTTCTTTTTTATTTATTTAACCAGGATAAAAACTCATAAATGTAATTTACAAAAGTGTCCACAGCTAGACAGCAGCAGAGCCAGATAGAAGGAAGACAATTTCAACAATCATGTGATATTAAGAGCCAATTAAAATTAGAATATTAGATGAAGTTATTCTGAATAAATTAATAACTTCAGACGTGTTAAATCTGAAAGCTAAGAAAGGTTTCCCATATGCCAATAGTTTGCTCGAGGTAAAACTGTTTTCACCTGGTTCAATGTATCCATCTCTCAGATACTGAATGATGCACAGGATGAAGCGAGGCAGAACCATCTCGGACATCAGGAGAAGATCTCGGGGTATGGAGGGAACATTTTCCCCGGTTCTTAACCTATGCCGTCTGCAAAACCTGTCAGTGAAGAAATATACAAAGATAAATAAATGATACATAAGCTAAAAAAAACAAAAAACATTGGCACAAAAGAAGCATTTTTCAGTCATTCTTTCATGTTTGCACATTTGTTTATCTCTTGATTATTGAAAGCCACTGTAATTAAAATGATTCTGAACAAATATGCCAACTGTGAATGAATTTGAAGTTGTTACCCAACCACATAACTTTGAACGATTAATAAGATGGTTCCTTCTGTCCAAAAACTGCTGAATAATCAACTAATTACCAATTAAATGTTTTCTGTCATTTATGTTGCTAACTTAGCTGCGGTTCATGGATGAAATTATATTTACCTAATCAGACTTGCACTCATTCATATTAGCATGTATTTTATTTTAACTATGAAGTCCAGTGCCATAACAGCCAAGGGTTTTAATAAGTACAAATAACTTACATTTAAGACCTTTTAAAGAACATGAATGCATATTTACATATTAATGAAAATATAATTACTTCACTTAAAGTATGCATATCTTATTCAATAAGTTAAATATGAGATACATATTTTTCAAACAAAGCCTTGTAAAATGAAATATAGACTCTTCTGACAAAGCAGCTGGTACTGAATACTGCTACAGAAATGATTTGGTTTTAATTCCCTAAACTGGGGACGTTAAACTTAAATGTATTTATACGCTGTCAAGTCAAGGACAAAAGTTAATCCTGGCTTCTAATAGATGAGTAATTCAAGAAAGATACATGAATAAAGAAAAATCCATAAATTTAAGAGCCAATATGGAACGTCTGTATGTATTAAAGACTTCCCAACCTAAAATTGGGATTGTTACATATTAGTTTCTAAGGCCCTGCAATTACTTCTATAAGATTTTGACTGGAAAAGAAAGACAAAAAAAGATGAATGAGGCATCAGCATGATTATATGTGAAGGGAACATAATCCCCTCACGTTTGAAAAATATTCATTTGGACACCACTGCCCGTCCAGATTTACAATAAAATATTACTTCACCCAGCGCTGTTTCTAAAGCTTCGTAAAAGAATCCATTCCACTTGATTGATAGAATTTTTTTTTTTTTTAATATTAAAATCTCGTCCTGTCTCATTCTTGTTAGCTCAATATGGTGTTGCCTTGCATTAGGTATCGTTTCGCTCTAGTAATACCTAGAGAAGCTCCTATCTCACTTTTTCCCCTCCTGATACCAAATTGTGTTTGTCTTTGAGGCCCAACTTACAGATTCTGATTTATCTCCCTAGAACAATAATGCATAAGAGACAAAATGTGCTACAGGTACTTTAATAGAGTAAGCAGTTCTGAAGCAAAAAAAGGTAACAAAATTATCATCATTTGTACATTAAAGAATGCATCAAGTTTAAAATAAATCCTAATCTCATTTTCATTAACCCTAATAAAAATTCATCAAAGTATATGAATAGCTGATGCTTTTATAAGATAAAAATAGTTGGAATTCTTCATTTTAAGCAACTTAATAAATAAGCAAAAACAAAAATCATATTTTCAAGTATTTGAACCGTCCGATCCAAGGCAATCATAGGAAATCTGGATGATTCTGATTAATCACCAATTTTTTTAGATGTATACCAACATTCCCCAAGACTCCAAAAATTAGACGGATAAAAAAAAAAAATCTTGCAAAATGTAAAAATCGGTTTGCTTAAAGTTTGTACTCTACTAAAAAAAGATTTGTTTTGTTGTATTTCTTGCCCGGTACAATTTGACCCATAGTAAACAAAGATTAGGACATACTTTCCTTAAGTTGCTTAAGACTGTCATGACATAAGCAAGTCACTCACCAGGAAATTTCTTTAGAGATAAACAGGGTTTCCCCCAATGTATTATAAGCCTGGCGGCCCGCCATGCTTTACTAGCCCCGCCACCAGGCTAAGCGTTGCTTGTTTACGTTTCTAGGAAAATAATAATAATAATAATAATAATAATACAGGGAAACCCTGTAACCGCTTAATTATATACACCCAAATGAAGAAGAATGCTATATTTTACAAGCAGAACTATATCTGCTTTATGAAGGCATCACTTCAAATTTATCACTACAGATGGGCAGCAGATATAATCTCAAAGACAGTTAGTGGCATCAAGGCATCTCGATATTTCTTCAAAAGTAAACTTTCAAAGGCACTATATTTTTAAATCATATTCCTAGAGTTCTGTCATTTTATCAAAAATTCCAAGAAAGTGCCAGAGTGACCTGAGTTTAAGATGGTCGAAGCACACAGTAGCACAGCAAGCCCCCTCCTCCACCTGTTGCTATGCACTGACAGTGAACTGTCTGAAAGAAACCTACAACACCTTTCATCTAGCAAGGTAATTCTGTCATGCATATGTCATGTGCTGACTTTGTGTTGCCAACCAAGTCATTTTTATTATGTCCTATTTTAATAACACTTATCATGTAGCTGTTAATGTCTAAATGAATGAAAATTAAAGACGGATATATTTATACATAACAGTAGTAAATACAAGTCATTTGTAAGTTAGAAGGGAATGTTTCAGTTTCTATAAATACTTTTATTGTGCCAATTATTGCCGTGACAATGATTAAGCCAGTTTTGTTTCGTTTTTGGTTCAATCTCATGCATTTTATATTTTTAATACACATGCTTTACTATCTGTAAAATACACAACAAAGGCAAATTTATATGTAATTATTTAAAGTGTCTACATTTAATTTTGAGAATTGCAATAAATGCAAAAACTTATTGTAAAAATAGAACTTTTTGTTTACAGAAATTTTTCCAGTAAAAATCTGTTAATATATTTCAATTAACCACATGCTAAAAAATTTTGTTATAAGGTTTTGAGATACATTATAGAAACAATGGTATTTTTTTCTAAATAATCTGTCTGCATTTGAAATACGTTTTATTAAAATTATAGCTACACCGGTCGTTTTAATATTGGGATTTTTTTATCTTCTTTTTTGGCAAACCATTTTCTTTGGTACAATCTTTCTAATATAAATTTTGTCTGAGGTAAGGTCCAATTAACAATGACAGTCACAGTTTTATCATTGAGCGATTACATTGACCACTATCACTGATTTACCACATTTACTTAAAAGCAGTTCCTAGTTTGACAGAAGAAATAATCTAGTTTAGTCGCCCGTTTGTTATATCTAGGCAGTAACCATTTGGTAATAAAGAGATAAACAGACTAGCTATTGCTAAATAATATTCGAACCATTTTTAAGCAGTAAAAGTTACCTGCCTAGTTTAGGGAGTTCGGCACAACATACTGGAAATAATTCATAAAATCTCCGACATAACAGCACAAAACAGTGACACAGAAAGCCCTGATAGGAAAATTTTATCAGCTAGGTTGGCTCACTTCACAGCAACACCTGTCAGAACGATTCCTGCTAGCCAATTAGCATGAGCAGCTAAGACTTACCCACTGTCTCGCATGACATTACTGTCTCCACAGTCACAGGCCCCACCAGCCTGACTCCTGAACATGTTGAAATCATGGCCCGTATGGTCTCCATTATTAAAACACTCAGCACACAGTGACATGCACGGAGAAATGCCGCAGGTCCGACATCGGTATGCCACGAAATTAGCCGTCCAAACCAGTCCGCACAGAGTCGCGTTGTCATAGGAGCGGACGGTTTTACAGAACTCCTCGAAACCTTCGCCTCCCGCGATCAGACATTTACACCAGTCCAGGGCTTCTGTGTCCGCAGCTGGTTTTTCGGGATTTAGCACGGCGTCGAGCAGGTCCTGAAGTTGTCGGAGTCCCGAGCTGTTGTCAGTCCTGTTTAAGTCTTCCTTCAAGTGGGCGGCAGTAGCTCTCTTGTCCCGGCGTAGCAGCGACGCCGCCATCATGCACTCTGGCTTGTTGTCCACAAATTTATTTTTGTTGTCTTGTTTCCATATTCTCGGGCTTTCTCGCGATACCGGAAGCTCAACTGACTACTCGCTGTTACAAGCAAGCGATTTTCTTGTAGTACATTATGTTCTGTTTTCTTCTACTGCAACAACACTATAGACATCCCTCTTTGAGTATTTTTAAATAGATAAGCCTGGCACGTATTATTTGTGTAACTACTTCAGTTCATGCACAGTCATCTTAAGTCATGTTTTGTTTGAGCGTTTCTAGGCAACTGATAGTTTGGGACCGTCCCACCCTGCTCAAAGTCTTGCCAGTTCACGGATTTACCATAAATATAGTGAGAATGCATTTTTATTGTATAATTATCAACAAACGGTGACCAACAATAAGTGTGCACACCCTCTCTTAACTGGGTTGAGTTCAGCGTTAGATGTGAGGGGATTTTCTGGATTATAGGTAAATAATTTTTCATATTTAAAGTCCCCTTACATAATGTGCCATACCAGAATTCCAGGTGTAGTTGAAAAGATTATTTCTTTTAATCCATCCATCTTCTATACTCTATTTTCTTTGCATGGTATAGAGGACTCTGCCAATTATATTAATTGATTACTTTGTCAGTGTATAATCAAATTTTTTTAACATCCATCCATCTGATCCTTGTAGTGTGATGGGGGCCCAGTGGCCATCTTCATCTTCATTGGGCGAGAAGCTAAGGTACACTCTAAACAGGTCAGTCCATCTTAGGGCAAACAGAAACACAAATAACTTAGCGCACTACCTGAGGGTAATTTATAGAGAAACTAAACGACCTATCAGTCATGTTTTAGGATTATATAAGGTTCGAATACCAGGAAATAAAACAATCTATGCGTGGAGAGGACATTCAAAGTTCATGCAGAAAGACCTTCAACGGCAAGTTGTTCTTTCCAAAAACCTGAACTCATGGATAAAGTCGAGACATGTAAAAACATACATTCCAATCTATGTTGCAGAAATTGTCAGAAGACAGAAATTGGTGTCTACCAGAACAGCTCAGCTACATAATTAAACATTCATTAAAACATTCAACGATAACCATGAATCAATCAGAAGTAAGTAATTCAGACTGGTATACAACACAAAAATACTTTCACAAGCATTTTTCTAAGAAAAAAAATCTGTTACCTTCATATGCAGTAGAACTATAGTTTACATTCCAAGCCACAGTAAAGTTATGAAGATTAAACTAAAAAAAAAAATTCCCCAGTCTTTAAAGTAGAATTAGTAATACTCTTGCAGTGAATTGAAGAACTGAATCATAATAGCTTCTGAAAGCATATGAGTTATATCTGGCATTACTAGTTCAGGTAAAAAAAAACAACCCCTGAATGATTTATCATATTCTGCAAAAACAAAAAACTCTTTCCCAAAAAATGTTGCAAGTGAGGTTATTTTGGCTTCTGGATGTGGGGATAGAAGAAAATAAAAATGTAGAGCCATAAAAAACAATCATTGCTTTTTAAAACAGCTGCCTTTGCATACAGCTAAGGTTGTATGCAAATTGGTCACTGACATTTAGGTTAAGAAAACCTGATAGGAATATTGGGAAATAAATTAAACACAAAGACAGACATACAGCATTTATAAATTATAAGGAAGTATCAGAAAGACATAGGGAAACATGGGGAAGAAAATTTTATTATATGCTTTAGAATGGGTCACAAAGGTGTTGCATGTTTATCCATCTACTGATAGATAAACCAAAGAGGTATATCCATCAGAACAATGGATAAACTTTCAGCAGGTTTGAGTGATAATTGTATGTGCAAGAATTAGTTAGCAGGCTTTTTATGGAATCGATATGTATATGAAAGAGATTTCCAGACTTTAAAAAGCATCAAACCAGATAAAGTTGAATTACACAACGGGAAATTTTGTATAACAATTTAATTTGTCATCAACACCTAGTTTGTAATTTTCTGATCATTTCCCATCCACACTCCACTGCAGTAGGTGGCGGTAAGGCGTCTTGCAGTTGACCTGCAATGCGCCAGAAAATATCAGAAGAAAACCAGAGCAAAAGCAGAGAAATCAGCCTGCAGTTGTATTTTTCACCCGTAGAGGGCTGCAGAGCGCAATGGTGTATCAAAACTGGATTAATTAGAAGAAGAAGAAGAAGCACTCGGGTTTGTTTTGTTTGATGTGCGCCAGGAGGAACATGCGGGTTACCATAAAAGCTTACTTTTGCTGTCTGTAATTCAGAACTATTTGAATTAATGTTTTCTCTCGGTGCTTCTACATTGCTGTGGAAAAATCGCAGTATCGCGAAATGAAGCTGAAGGAGTTGGAAAGCTGCCTGCAGCAGGTAGACACATTTGAGGAGCCAAAAATCCTCTTGGAGCAGTATCCAACCAGCCCTCACATTGCAGGTGAGTTGGTGAGCATCTGAGCAGACTGAATATTAAAAAAATAAATAAAAATAAATTATATTGTTTCCCTTTGTCCCCACAGCATGCATGCTTTACACGATTCACAACACGTTTGACGACATTGAGGGTAAACTGGTGGCAGATCTCGGCTGTGGCTGCGGAGTCCTCAGCATCGGCGCTGCCTTGCTGGACGCGGGGTGAGAGAAAGATCCCCGTGTGACAGTCCTTCTTGTTGAGCGGCTTGCTGATGTTTTTTGTTCCAAACAGGTTGTGCGTAGGTTTTGAAATCGACGAGGACGCACTAGAGATATTCAGAAGGAATGCAGAAGAATTTGAACTCTCTAACGTGGATCTGCTCCAGTGTGATTTATGTCACCTGGAAGCTGAGGCTTATGGCCAAAAGTTTGACACTGTTATAATGAATCCACCGTTTGGTACAAAACACAACCAAGGTGAGTTTAACTCGACAAAGAAGTTACTGGTAATTTGGTTTTATTAATTAGAAATTGATTATAACGGGGTGATGCTGGAAAAACTACTTGATTTCCTTTTTCATTTGCGTTTTTTTTTTTTGCACACTACAGATCAAAAACGTTAATATCACACAAAGATAACTAAAGTAAATACAAAAAGATGTTTTCTACTAATGATCAAAACCAATGTGGAAAGAAAAACTCTAAACATCCCTGGTTACATATGCAAAAACTAATCACCCTCTTCCTTACATCATGAACTGTAATTAACTACAAATAATCAGTCTGGAAAGGATTACTTAAACACTTAAAGCATTTTTTAGCATTCAGGAAGGCAAACTTTACCAGCAACAACATTGACAAAGGCATCCATAGTTTGCTTGTATCGCACGAGTTCAATAAGGATTTTTAAAATACTGTATTTTGGCTGCATGTTCTGTATAAATCAGTTTTAGGTGAGTTCATGTTAAAAGTATTTAGTTTTTACTGTTTATTCAAGGGATGGATATGAAGTTCCTCAGCGCTGCTTTAACCATGTCAAAGACGGCTGTTTACTCGCTTCATAAAACATCAACACGAGAGGTAAGCTCCAGCTCAGTTCACCCCTCAGCAAATTTATACTGATGCTTCACTATTTTATTCTAATCTTCCTTCATTTATTACCCATCTACATTACCATTGCCTCCAAGTTTTCTTCCTTTAGTCAGTAAGCATTTATAATTGTTTAGAAATTAAAAATGCACAAGTTTGATTGTGAAGATTTTATATTACTAGGGTTTCTGCTATTCCATAACTTAAATGTAATATCTTTAAAGCTCTCTTAAGACCAGTCTCATCTGAAGTCACACTATTTTAAAAGTCAAATCACACTAAATATACACTCTCCAGTGTTGAACAAGGATACGATGGATAATGTGACAAAAGCAGATTTGATTTTAATCCCGGTTTAGAGATCCATTTAAGTTTGAATTGAATATTTGAACTCGTCTGATGTGATGCCAACATGCTTGACTGTCTGTGATTACAGCACATACAAAAGAAGGCTAATGACTGGGGAGTGAAGATGGAAGTCTTAGCAGGTTAGTGAGACAATTCAATCCTTTTTAATCAAAGGAATATTAAATCCTAATTGTGTTCTTTGTTCATAGAACTGAGGTACGATTTGCCGGCTTCCTACCGCTTCCACAAGAAGAAGTCGGTAAGTTCATCAACAATACGCAATATCATGCACTTCAGATTCAAAGCAAAACTTTATTTTGTTTATTTTATAAACATTTCATTTGCTACTGGAATATGCAAACTTAAAAAAAAAATCATGACACATTTGCATCAGTCAATGGAGTAAATCTACAAAATAAAACAAACAAAACCAATGGCACACAAATTCTAGGTATCGCTCATGAAATGAGACAGTCAAGTTTACATTGATTGTGCTAAAATTAAAACACTTTCCGATGAGAAAAGAAAACATACAAATGAGAGGCAAAAAATAAAAGGCTGAAAACTGACTCCAGGTTTTCCAAATGTTTCTTCAGGTTGACATCCAGGTGGACTTTCTACGATTCTCCAAAACCTGAATATTTTTTTTACTGGAATGGGTTCTAAGTTGCCTCTGCATTTTTTCACCGTTTGTAATAAATGTGTTTGCTAAAGAAAAAAACTCTGGATGTCGTCTCCACATTACGAGCCGTTTTCAGTTTTGGGAACTTTCGCTGGAGGACCGTCGGCGTCTTCAAGCTCTCTCTTTGGGGCTGCAAGAAAAACAGGACACATTGAATCATCTGTACATGTTTGAGAATGAGGACGCTGCTGCTGAGAATATGTAATGCCATGTAATGCATTTATAATCTATTACATTTTGTATTTTTGTGTGTTTTATTGGGATTTTATGTGACAGATCAACACAATGTAGCAAATTGTTAATTGGAAAGAAAAATCTACATACAGAAATTTAACTCAAAAATAAAATTTGTTGCTTTTATTAAACTGAGTCCAGTTGCTCTCTGGAAATCCCAGGGATTTTCAACAGCAGCATGAATACAGATGAAGAGATAAAGAGCAGTGGGAGCGCTAAGGGCTAGGAACCTTTATTCCTGGTTGGATATTTGGCGTAGGTCGTCTTGAGTCTAAATAGAGCAGTTGGTGTTCGTTCACACAACTATTATGGACCATCAATTTAACCTCTCAACCGGGTTCTTTCACAAGGAAGATAATCGCACAGTGTGTAAATGCATACTTTAAATATTTGTTTTTAAAGTATGCATTCTCTTTCCACTTCACAACTTTGTTTTAAAGTGTCACAGAGAATATAATGGCATTATGGGCTCCTCTATGTTGTATCAATATTTACACTTACCTTCCTCACCCTCGTCGTCGTCCTCGTTATCACTATCGAATTTCGTTTTCTTTCCCTGGAACTGAGTCCTGCCTTGATCTCTGCCACCTCTTCCCCTTCGGCCTCCTCTTCCTCTGCCGCCGGATCTTCCTCTCCCACCTGTTTCAACCAGACCCAACCTATCAGCACTTAACATCTCTGCTACTATTGCGCTAGAATGTGATGCCAGGAGACAAAAACGTACCTCTGCCTTTTGATCGATTGTACGATTCCTGTTGGGCTTCGATGATCTTCTTCAGCATCTCTTTCTCTTCGTCTCCCTCCAGTACCTGCCATGTAACGCTGCTGCCCTTCATTTTCAGTTCCCCTTCGTTTGCCTCTTTGGCTTTCTCAAAGGCTTCTTTTGCGTTCCCATCAAACAGAAGCGTACCCTTTATGTGAGCAATAACAAAATTAAAAGCAAGTCTTCCACTGCTCTCCTGTTCACATTTTTTTTCTGTAAAAATTCACTTTTCAGACTTAACTTCAGAGTCTTGTATGGTAAAAATTTCAACAGCAGTTGGAAGTAAGGAAATTTAGGAAACACGAAAGAAAAGGAGGCCAGATAAGGACACGTGGACATAAGGAATGAAGAAACAGGAAGGGTAGATACAAGAATGATGGACTGATGTCAGGAAATAAGGATTACAGACAAGGAGGGCAAAGTGAAGAAATGACCGACATAAGAAAGGAAAGAAGGGACAGACAAAAAGAAGAAATTAAAGGACAAAGTAAGAGCATGTCTGACAGGACATATTTTCCATGTTCTTCTTTGCTTTTTCCATATGTTCCACACCTGAATAATGGGGAAATAAAACTCTGTACTTTTGCAGACTATATAGGAATCCTTGCAGACAACATACCTCCTTGGCTCCTCTTGTGAAGTCAACCCACTTTATCTTTCCGTGCCCAGAGAACGCGGCATGGAAGTCCTCTCTTGAAACATCTTTGAGCTCTCCAGAAAACTTCAACAAACATCCAGTCTGCTCATCCAGAAGCAAACCCTGCAAATCATAATTACAATCTCAATAAAAACGATCCAAAAGCAGAAATGAAGCTTTGTGAGCACATGGTTAAGAAACCTTACCATTTCTTTTTCCTCCGCGTTTTTCTGCTGCTGCTGTTTCTCCCTATAAAATGTTTAGATAAGAAGGTGGATCAGATATTTTCAACAATGTTTCTGATAGAAAAGGCCACGTCCTGCCAACTCACTGCTTTGCTTTAGCTTTCGTCTCTGCTTTGTAGTTTTTCCTTTCTTCTGCTTTCTTTGCATGGTAGGCTTCCCTGAAAAAACAATCCAAGGATATTATAAATAGGACATTATGTGGTGTTTTATCCAGCTTCCTATATCTTGGAAAGTGTGAAATTTGCTTTCAACATTTGTCATGCCGAAACAAGGAAATAACTGAAGCATGTAAAAGACTTAAAGTTTCTATAAGATAATCAAAATTGCAAAAAAAAATAAAATAAAAAAAAAATACTGGTGAAATTAGACTCCTTTCCTTCTATCCAAAGCAAGAAAATAATTTTTATTTGTTATAATAGGTTATGAACCCATCACAGTTTTATGTTCACAACAATGCTATTGTGGCACCAGTCTGTTCACGAGAAGCAGCCGAGCTCACCTGGACAAGACGAGCATCTCGTTGTCTTTAAATGTTTTTACATCCGTCCGTTCCAGGAACTGTTTCGCTGATTCCTCCGTTTCAAAGCAGACGAACACGGATCCCTGCAAAAGACACGAATGAAATAAATATTTTAAATCTTCTGACCTTTTAACGACTAAAACTAGTAAGTGATGCTTTTCTTCTACCTTGAACTGCCGATGGACGTTTTTTCTCATCTGAATGCTCTCTATGCTGCCTTTCTCGTTCAGCCACTCTTGAACCTCATCCAGAGTTGTTTCGAGAGGAAAACCTTTCTGTAAAAGAAAAAGCAGCATTAACAATAATGCTAGGAATAAAAAATTACCGTATTAGAATATTCAGGTCGTCACGTTTTTAAAATAAAATGAAACAAACAAATTCACACAATGAGCCATGGATGACCTAACTTGAATCAAATTCAAAAGTTGTTGCCTGATGGCAATCCTGGATATTTTCTAAACTTTCCAGACTTTTTCAAACAGAATTTTCCATAAGCTCTCAGTTATTTATATATATTGCAAATTTAAGATATGGTAGGCAGACTTCAAATCTGCAGAAATACAGAAACAATAACAAAGGGTAGGAACCCTCTGGATTTACAACATTGACAACAGGCTGCTAAAGTAAATTGTGTTTTCTAGATATGAGTGAAAAAAAAAATGTTTATCTGAAGCAGATGGCACCAGTATCTTGAATATAACAAACAAATGTGTATGAAACTTACAATGTACACAGATCTGTGTTTCACTGCGTCTTTGTATTCATCATTCTGCTCTGGTAAGGGTTTATCTGGGGACCTCCTTATTTTTGTCTTGTCCTCACTGATCTCCAAGAGGCCAGACTTTGATTTCTGGAGTGCTGAAACGACGACGCTGCTCTCTGTAGTTAAAGCTTTCAGTCTGAAAGAGGACAAGGTGAAGAAATGGTATTAAAATTGTTCAGACAGGTAAAAGTTGTACAACGCAACAATGCAATTAAAGTAATCTAAATATTGTTTGTCGGCAAGGTAGTCCAATTACCAATTTTAGCCAGTAGGATTTTGCCAAATTGTGAGACTGTTTCAGTCCCGACCACAGAACTCTCTCCAATATGTTTACCTTACTACAAATTTGCATTCTCTGATTTACCCATGACTTACTCCTGGTACACGTGGCTTTCAACACTGTGCAACATTAAAGGATATTTCTATTCTATTCTGTATTATGGCCACCCAGTCATAATGAGAACACTTCAAATGAATGGAAATACCAGGTCTGAACCGAGATTTTGCCACTACATTTCTACAAAGAGCCAACTATGAAAGAAACAAAAAAAATGATTGTAGATTTTGGGGGACACGCCTTGTGTCTTTTTTTTTTTTTTTTTTTTTTTAAATCTCTTCAAACGTCAGTATTTCAATTCAGCACCATGCATCTGAGGCTCGGTGATGTTGTATTTATTCAATATTCGAAAGGAATATGAAGAACACAGTAATATGAAACCCAATGCAACCCCAAAGCACCATGACTTCATATCATTCCCTCTGTGGTATTTATTGATTTGCTGGGGTTGAATTTCTAAACCACTGGATGTAACTTGCGTTTTTTAAAACAATCCTCGACTCGCACAAATGTTATTTGATTAAAAAAGGGTTAGCTGATATGTATATGAAGTTAGAGTTTCAAAAGGTAAAGAGAAATCAAACAAACCTGTTGAATTTAAGCATGGTCTCCAGCATCACCCAGCCATCATCAAGCTGCAGCTGCTCCTTCAGAAACTTGTCTCTTGGAAGGTTGTGATCCCCAAAGTAATACTAGGTGAAAATAAGACATGTTATATATATATATATATTATATATAATGTAATAGGATTACATATTTAAGTCAGAATTACCTCTACTTGACGAGCCACTTTCATCTCAATGGGAGACATTTCTCCTTGGTTTTCAGCCATCCTTCTCTGCAGAAATCAGTAATACAGAAAATCAGCCGTTTTGTGGTGATGTATGTTGTTAAATCTGTTGTTTCGCATAGCTCATCAATTCTTTGAGAACATGCAAATGTTCAAGTGATGTCCCCCTTGTTACTTGCCTTCATTGTTAGGCAATATTTCAATACGATAAAGCTTTTCCCCCAGCTTTAAAAAAAAAAAACATGTTATGTTCCATAATATATGGTGATCTTTATGTCATGGGTGTTGCTCTGTGCTATTAAGACAAAATTCCCCTCCTGACTGGGATGAATAAAATATTAATTTCTCTTGCTTAAAATTCATCATCCTTAAATCTGAGAAAAAGAGAACCAATTTAATAGAAAAATCTAGTTTTTTGGGAAAGAGTTTTTTGGGGGTTTTTTTAGGAAGCCTTTAGTCCCATGGGCTCAAACTCCAGTCCTCCAGGGCCAGCTTCCTGAAGCTATTACTGCTTCCTGAAGCTATTACTGCTTCAGCACACCTGGCTTCAATATTAGCTCATTAGCAAAGCTCTCTCAATGTCGACTGCATGCCAGTGAGGCAGTTTCACCATGTAATCCAAGTTCTCTCCCTGGTGGTTGTAAGAACCTCCTCAGCAAGTCAGTGTTCTGCTTAGGCCTTCTAATGAGTCATCATTTGATGCAGGTGTGTAAAACCAGGTAGAGAACTAAAACATGCAGGATGCCGGCCCTCGAGGACCGACTTCGGACACCCCTGGTGTAGGACAAGGGCCAGATCGGTTCAGACCACTGCTTTAGTACATTAAGTATCATTGTATTTTATGACTGAACAACAGGGCACACTGTATAAAATTCACATTCTTTAGTGACCCTCAAATATATGAAGGAGATCCTCATTTGGGCTGCATTATATATATATATATATATATATATATATATAAAAACACAAAACATTACTGTTAAGCACTGTACTGGTGATTTGAGTTGCCATCAACACTTCCCTTATGAGTATCTCAATACTGACATTGCAATGACGATTGGGATATGACAAACTGTGCAGGTCTCGTATGATAAAACTTGGAGAACTGCACAGGTTAGACTGAAAAATATAAAATCAAACTATTAGAAAGCTGAAACTGTATGAATAGTTCATTTTTTTGTGTATCTGCTCTGTCTTAAACTCTGATCTGAATCTGCCGAGTTTCCTTGAATGGAAAACATTTTAAACTAATTTGAACACTTATCTGAGCTTACTGTACTGTTTGATAGGTAGGATCAATTGGAACGTATGTGTGGCTGAACTGAACATCTTGTAAAGTACCATAAGATGATGTGTTGTAAAGTGTAAACTGAACAGAATTCTACATTTTGATTTTTCTTTTTAAATTAAAGATTAAATACAAATTCCACATGATGCATTTCTAGAAACTCTACTTAAATGCATTATTTAAACCATTCAGATCTGAACCTTTTGTTTTAAGAATTTTGTGTGTTTATCTAGAGCTTTGATCCGCATGAGTATCACCAAAACCGTAACTTGAAGGCATTAAATCTGCTATGCTATTGTGTACAAATGAAAATAATTGCTCACGTCATAGTACAAGGCCAAATTTATTAGGAATTTGGCAAATACATTTTTGTTTACATTATTTGACTCAAAGGACCATAAAACTACTGGAGGAGATTAACATTTCTCGGACAACTCACCCTATTTAGCCTAATATATGAAAACAGCTTATACAGAGGCAGATAGCTTGAAGAGGCTAACCATCCTGTTAGCTTAGCTTTTATTCACCAGCTTTGGATATTCAAACATTTCAGGCATTAATGCACAGCCAGCTAAGTTAGTAGAATATTTTTACATTATAGTGATGCTAATTTTAGTTAAAAGACACTTTAGTCCGTAAAGTTTAGCACAGGTTGACTATCTGTAAGCTTCCATAAGCAGCATACAATTTATCGACGCACATTATAAAATCCTCCTCTGTCCCTCTAAAATCCATAAGCTAGTAAACGACAGTACAAGCAGCACATTACAGCATTTTCAGTACGATTAAATTAAGTACTTACGTTATGTTGAGTGTAAGTAAATCGCACTTTAAGCTCTAAAGCACCAAAAGTCTTCACTACACTACACGCACGTTGTTCAACTGCGTGTTACGGAAAGTGTCAAGGGTCAAAAAGCGTTGCCATCGCATTTTCTTTCCAGGTCAAAATGCTGCAATTCAGCATGAAACCAGCAGGCGGTGGTGTAATATTGTCTAACTGCACGGCATAGCATAGTGAGGTTCACCAGCGTTTTAGTTTCAATGAACAAATTAATGGTTGGTTTTATTGACATTGATAATAATACAAAAATATAACAGGTGAGGTAAGAAAATAATTCAGTTCAATTAAATGTATCAACTCACAACAAATGTTATGTCAAGATAATTCACAAGGCAAACAGGTCTAATTCACATCTATTTATATTGAATCCAATTTAATCTAAATATATTTAAAAGCAATCCAGTCTAGTCCAGAACAATATATTCATGTAGTCAGATTCAAACCTAATAGCATACACATTTATTACACCAAACAGTCAAAGTAAGTTGTTTTTTTAAGACCAGTGGTAGAAATCTATTCGAGAAAGTCCGATCACTTGCATTGATTTGTTGACATTGCAGCATTTCCCCTGTTTCAAGCATGAAAGTGATGACTTGGAAAACCAATCAGTTCTACTTAATATTCTTTCAATTACACATTTCTGATCATTACTGAGTTAGTAAATGATATGTATTTCTTTAAATTGAAATAAATGACAGAATTAAATCAATTGTCACTTATTCCTAATCCGTTTCAAACAAATGGTGGTAAGCTTATTGTTATGTTCTCAGTTGTGTATGGACGTTGTTTTTTTTCTGGATACTTGTTTGTTGTTTTTTTTAAACTGTTTGAAATAAATTCAGAAATCAAAATAAAAAGATAAACTAGAAAAATACTGCTAAAATACATCTTTTGCAATTGTGTTAGAAGTAGCTTACAATATATGCAATCATCTCTGAATGTAAAACTGAGCCCTGGAGTAAAAATACCTATTGATGATCATTCTATGCCAACACTGCAATGGTTCTGGTCCTCTTCTTTGTCTCCTTATCTTTCAGATTACCAGAAATGCAATTGTTAATATGAAAAGAACATCAATTATTTTGGATGAGAATATATTTGCAAATAGGTATTTTGATCTTGTTACATTAGAAATGGTCAATGGAAAGGAGGAAATGGGTGTAAAATGTCTTTATTTTCTGTTACCAAGGTTCTTATTTTTCCATTTGTTGATGCTTATTTTTNAATACTTCAAGCCTGATTGAGAGANATNCCCCCAAAAATCAGTGAATCTATAATGAAACAACTGAAAATGAAAAACAAAAAAATAAACAAAAGAAGGTGTCCTCTTGTGCATGGAGGGTGGTATGTTAAGGAGAAATGTGCTGAATGTTTATCGGAAATCACTCGTTCAGAGTTCAAGAGCAGTTCAAGAGAGTGAAGTAATTTATTTCGTTAAATTGCAGTGGAGATCCAGTCCTGCTATTAAAAATGGATTTCTGTCTGTTCTCTGTAGTTGTTAAAAGAGAACTACAACACTCATTGAGAGACCCCTGAGATTTTCATATATCACTTTGGCAAATGTACCGTGAACAGGTTAACAGATCATTTTGTCATCCACAGACTTTTCAAACTCTAGTGAATGTTGTGAATAGACAATTCCACATATATATATATATATATATATATATATATATATATATATATATATATATATGTGTGTGTGTGTGTGTGTGTGTGTATGTGAAAAACGTCAATGGACGCTATGAACACATACGCAACCATGTGACCTGGTGGGGCTGGGCAGGGTCCCTACTATCTCCCAAGAGTCCAGCTCAGGGTCATATTTCTCAATGCTCTGTAAGTACGTTCCCTTCGAGTAGGAGTACCCCCCTGTTACATAAATACACCCACTTATCACCACAGCCCCACATTCCATCCTCCTCTCCTTCATCACTGATATGGGCCGCCATTCGTCGCTCTCTGTGTCGTAACAATCGGCAACGGTCGTCTGTCCGCCAACCAAATACAGCTTGTTGTGGAGAGACACAGAGCAAAGGCCATACTCTGGAAACAGAAGGTACAAACACAAGTAATCAGCTCTAACACATCAAATCAATGCTCCTTTTCTGTCCCCTTCGACTACCCTTACCTGGATGTGGACTTAGTGTTACGATGCTCCATTCGTTGACGTCTGGTCTGTAGACTTGGACTTTCTCGTAGGTGCAGCTTCCTCTGTACCCATAATGGCCTCCAGTAACGTAAATTTTTTCTCCCATTACACATGCAGTGGCATTTCCTACACCTTGAAAAGAAAACAGGGATGATAAGGATCACCTGATCTGATGCCTGCTTAAAATGTTGTAGACTGAAGTTTGTGTTCATTGATTTTTCTGGATGGATCAATGTTGGGTTTTCTCTAAAAGATTCTGAGGTAAACATGGGGCTTTGTGAGAGTTAGATGTCCAGCTGTAAGTCATGTTGTCACATTGCAATCACAAATTTCAGTGTTTGTTATGGGGATTTTATGAAATAGACCAAGACAAAACATTACTTAATTGCAAAGAGGAAGGAAAGTGAAACATTATTTTCATAGGTTTTAGCGCTAAAAGGTTCGGTGTGGTTTGTAGACAGCCCCCCTTACTCTGATACCCCAAAATAAATTCCAGTGCAAAGTACTAGGATGTCAACCAAATGGGATAATAGATTTCACTTGTGTGTAATTTCATTTTAGCAAAAGAGCAGTTGCTCTGGGAAGGTTTGTTGGAGAGCAGTGATCAACAGAGAGCATCATGAAGGTGAAGGAACATGTAAGGTCAGGGATAAATTTAGGAAGTTTAAAGCAGTGCTAAACAATATTGCGCGCGTTCTATAGTCTGAAAATGTAAGTGAACGTCGCACAGCTGCAAAGAAATGTATATTTTACCTAAACTGAAAGACTGGGCAAGGACTGAATGTCCAGTTTACAGTTTTGCCATAAGATCAGACATGCGGATGAACACCTTCAGGCATGAAGGTGATGTGCTCTGGCCATCATTCAAAGCACAATGTGTGGCAGAAAACTAACACTACACATCAACTATAACTAGTGTGACACATGGGTATAGTTGGAAGCTGACAATAGAAGATATGACAGGTTTACCTTCCAGCAGGAAGACAATGCAGAATAAACAATACCTTTGTCCAGCCATAAATGTAGTTGAGAATATCTTGCAATACTTGACAATTACAAGCTTGGGGTTGGTTGTCTTTTTTTTTTTTTTTTTACCATAGTGATACCTTCAGGGTTAAACAGCAAATATTTCCAGGTATCAAGTAACTTGTGTTTTAAAGTGCATACTTCATATCATGTTATATTTGATTTTCCATACAAATGTCCAACATTTGCATTCAAGGTCAGCAGTATTTTATTATTATTTTTTATCTTTAATAGATAGTAATCCAAATTAAATGCAATGCATTTGAGTTTTTCTTCCCATTAAGTTGTTGTACCTTGGATCATTTTGGCCACTGAAAACCATCTCTTTTTCAAAGGATCATAAAATTCAGTCTCTTGCTCTGGAGCTCCTCCTCTGTAGCCTCCGATGGTGTAAACACAGCCATGTAGAGCCACTGAGCAGTGATAGTACCTGGCAGTAATCATGGGACAACCCTCTGTCCATTCGTCATAGTCACAGTTATAAACTGAAACAGTGTCCAGGGCTTCAACGGTGTTAGTCCTGTATCCACCAGTCACATAGATGTTTGCACCAAGCAGGCTGACGCTGTAGCTCTCTCTTCCGGGGTCAGGCATGTCTTTCCCCTGCACCCACGTATTGCTGACGGGATCCCAGATGTGCACTTCACACAGAGGGTGCCAATAGTATCCTCCAATGATGTACATACTGGGGGAAATTTTTCTGCTCGGAGGGATCTCCTTGCCATTTGACCTCATCGCCTGAACAATCACGGATTTTAACTTCCCATCGTTTTTTGATAGATATTGCCTGTGCACCTCCAAGGAAGTGTTGAAGTAAATGTCATCCAGGCTCAGGTGGATAGAGTGGAGCAGGTCTGACACGCAGTGAACCCGACTATCCAAGTCATGGGACACCCACCTGACCACACCATCTATCAGCGCCTCATCTCCCTGCACCGTGAGGCTCTGATCCGCCAGAACAGACCTGATCTTCTCACAGTCCAACTCCAGGAACTCCTCCTGCTCCATGAGCTCCGGGAACCTGCTCAGCATCACTCTGCGGGCCTCCCTCTCCAGCCTGGGGCACTGATGGAGCTCAGCAAAGGTGTGCATGCCCAGGCAGTTGTCCACGTCCAGGAGGCGGATGAGGAACTCCTCGCAGGCCTGCTTGACCCTGCTGAACTGCAGGAGGTCCGCAGCCTCCAGCAGGCTCTGCACGTTGCTCTCGGTGACGCACACCCGGGCCGTGTAGACGTAGTCCAGCAGGGCGCCCAGCACAGCGCAGTCCACGCCGCTCAGCTTGATGACGCTGTCGGACCTCTCCCTCATGTCGGCCGTGAACATGACTTTGAAATAGGAGCTGCGGGCCGCCAGCAGCGCTCTGTGGCAGTGGAACACCTGACCGGACTCGCCACACTGCAGGGTCACGTCGGTGAACAGGCCGCGGATGTAGAAATGCCTGAGAGCCTCCAGGAGCTCCGTAGGATGCTCCCCGTCACAGAAGTCATATGTGTAGATCTCGTTTTTATGAGACATTATATCTAGAGAGAGAGAGAAAAGAATAAATGTAATAAGACATGGCAAGCAATTTAATGTAACATTTTTCATACTTAAAATACAGTGAACATGTGCGTACCTTATATATTTCCATTTGTGTTTTTTTGTTCCCCACCGACGCTCCTCTAAGCGCTCCTCTCCAAAACACATGAGCCTCGATTTAGCTCAGGACTGTCGCAGACAGCTCGATCCTATTTTGGTATTTGTGTGCAGCAGCAGTAGCGAGAGCCACCCCCTCCTCCTCCTTTCTGCGCTCTAGTGTCCAGGTCTTTGACAAAGCCAGTCCGGCACTCGGAGGACACTGCGCCGTTATTTTCCTCTGAGAGCCTAAATATAACCCCGGCCCACGGTCTCGTGACGCGCTCACGGACCGCGCATTAGCAGCAACCACGCAGACGGAGATCCACGCACAGAATACAAATCAGACACAAACGAGCAGCGCCGTTTAAAACGACACCAGAGGAGCCGGAGTGATCTGCGTGGCCCATTCATGATTTACCCCACCAAGTCTTCCCGTTACCATGGTAATCTGAATGTGGTATTCCAGTGCGACGGAGGCTTTAACCTAATCCAGACGTGGATTAGGGGGACAATAATGCTCTGTGTTCCCTGCAGGACAAATTTTCACACGGGATTAGACAAAAATATTTATTTACCCTTTGGACTTCAGTAAATTATGACCCAATATGTTTTATAACAAGCATTATGGGCTCTGACGCAAGTGGTGAAAATGTGGGAATATTTTTTATTTATTTTTACGGGTTTTATCTCTTAAACTGACCAACTATACATTCTGTAATTGTACTAAAACTGAATTTTGTATAATATTTAACAATATTAACTGAACTAGAAAATCAGTTATCAATAGATTATAAATGCTATTTATTTTCTACAAAGTATATATATATATGTGTGTGTGTGTGTGTGTGTGTGTGTATATAATGATTTGGTTTGTTTAAATTCAAATTTTCGTCCTGGTTTGCGATAAACCCCATTTTAATGAGTAAATCATCAGAGTCAACACTTCATGCCAGACGTTTTATTTGGGTTTTACTTCAACAAATTCAATAAACAAAAACACTGGAATGTTATAAAAATAATTTTAAAGGTTAACGCGTGCAACCACTAAACAAGCCGCTAGCTGTAAACACAAACAAAGAAAGGTTATTTATACTCAGCCCTCTTGAGAAGGCTGGGGTTCTTCACAGACTAAATGTTATTCTGGCTCAGTTTCTGTTTAAATACTGAGCTGTGCTACATTCTTAACCAAAGGCTTCAAGACGTTGAGATCTTGCAGGAGGGACGACACCCCGACGCAATACCACACGTCCCCAGTGTGGTCCACAGGAGCGCTGAAAGACTCAATCTGCACTCCCTCCGAGGCCAACGCTCCTAAACAGAACAATTGGAAAGCAAACGTGGGTGTGAATTTAAGGAACAAAGAACACTACAATTTAGAAATCATAATTGCAATCTTCAATCCTAAGTAAATGTGATGAAACCAGAGGGAGAGAAAACAGTTTGGAGTTTTCATACTGATCTCAACAACACTTATTCCCGAAACTTCTCTCATTTTGGAGTGAAGAAGTGCAATCCACACAGACGACTAATGCAGTGATTGCAGTCATCGGTGCATCCACATGAATATTTATCCAGTCACTTAGTTTATGTTAAATATTTTTGTTTAATTGTTAATTTGTAGAAATCATTTTTCACTGTAACAAACATTCCTTTGTCAATAAAAGCCACGTTTTGTTGATCATGATTGATTTGTAAAAGCAATAAAACATCCATGTGTGTGAATACTTTTTATAGGTACTGCATTGCACACTGTAGTATTTATCTTGACATAATTATATCCTTTCCATTCAGAAGAAAGAGGTTCCCAGTGTTAAAAGATTACTTTAAGTCTAAACCCTTTAGGGGTATGAGTAATTTTGAGCTTAACAATCCTTGGTTTCAATGCTACTTTTGTTTCTAATGAACAGGCAGAAAAAGGTTCAAATTTCTAAGAATGAGTCGATGTTTTTGCTACAAAATACAATAAACATAAAATTGAATCTTTCAAAACTCCCCTAAATTGATGCTCAGGTGGTATTCAGCAGTTGCTTGTTCCTAACCTGGCCATTTCCTAGTTTGTCCCCAACTGATCCACTTTTCCTAACTGATCCACTTTTCTGTCAAAATCCGCAGATTTTGACAGAAAATCTTTCACAGATTTTGACAGAAAATCTGTGAAAGAGCAGAGTCCAAAGAAATGTTTGAAAAACCATCAAAAACCCAAAAGCCTAAAATAATGGTGGTTTAATTTTTTAGATCGTTCAACAAACAATGCAAAAAAAAGTAGGACAATGATGACTGATAAATTTTCATTGAACTGAAACTTGTTTGGTAACATTTAAACCGATTTCAGACGGTTTCCACTGCGTCACCAGGCAGATTTATGTCTTAACCGCACATTTAATAGTAAGAGCAATCTACAAAGCAACCCCTCTTCCAGCACACAACTCTGCATAAGTAACCATGCCGCTTTTCAAGTGCAGCACTAGGTGAATTTTGACTCAGTCGTCCGTCTTCTTACCAGCCACAGAGGGCAGCAGCTGTGGGTCGGCAGAGGCCTGGAGAAACAGCAGATTTCCAGTCAGAGAGACGGGCTGCCTGAAGACGCTGCCGCTCAGCTCCAGCAGGACGGGAACGCCTCCTTGAACCGATCCGCTCGCTTTGTAGCTGCGGCCGTCCGCCACAACCTCCACCTTACACACTCCTGCCTCCTCAGAAGCACAGTGGCTCTGATTCACCTGAAAGTACAAAGCTACATGAATTGAAAAGTATTTAAGTATTTGCCATGTGGGATTTATTATGATAAGTTAACTTCCTACCGCTATTCCACTCTCCTTGGCGAGGCTCTGGACGTTGATGAGATTAGCACTACGTCCAGGTTCATGATTCAGAAGTCCCACAAGTACAGCTGAGGTAAAATACCCCCCACAGGATTTCATGGAGTTCCCTGACCCTGAATTTCAGATAACAGTTTATGATGTTAAGAGAACTTGAAAGGAAGGAATGCCTTTCACCAGATCTCTACCCAACTGTAAATATGAGACAATTATGTTCTTTATGTATCAAACACTGTCTTGTTTCATGGTTAGACCACTAGAGGGAGGTAAAAGAGAATCTTTTTGTAATTTTACACTTTCAGGAATTAGATCTACTTTTAAGATCATTGTGAAAACAGGCTAGACCAGTTAGTAATTTGACCTTGAGTGATGATGTGAGCATGACTGAACGGTTTCCTAGAGGCATTGCAGGAGTGAAGCACAGCTCCGACAGCTTCTCCGAGTCTGATCAGCTGCTGAGACTCCTGGGAAAACGTGCCGGCTAAAACCTGAGCATTTACCTGCACAAAAAGGACAAAAATTTACAGTTTTAAAAGAAAACAATTTTGTTTGTTTGTTTGTTTGTTTTATACTTGCATGTACTGCTATAGCACACAGGATCATTATAGTAAGATTTATCTCAAATTCAGGAGCATTTCCTGAAGGTTGTTTACCAGTTGCATCTGGGTTCAAGTCTAGAAAGGGGAAATGTGTCAGTAGATACTCAGATGCTAAATGTTTCACTTCTGAGGTACGTCAGCGTATTAGGACAGGAACTTCCACACACCCGACAGAACAAAGAGGAAGCTTGTTTGGAAAGGTAAAACGACTGTCCTAAATTCAACAAATGCATGAATATTTTTGAGCTTAACAGCATATGAATCCTTTAGCTAAAGCGAGGCACTGCAGTCCACCTTGCTTTTGCAGGCAAACACATTTTAGTTACTCCTGTTTTCTTAAGCTTTTTTGTTGTTTTGCAAAGAATATAGATGCTTTTAAAAAGTTAATTTAAATAATAATAAAAAAAAAATAAAAATAAAAAATAGACATGGGACATTCGAGTGGCGCTTACTGCTCCGACCAGGTTTTTGCCGTTCACCATGTCCACAATCTGCAGGGCGATATCCTCGCCGCAGCGGGCCTGAGCCTCCTTGGTGCTGGCTCCAAGGTGAGGGCAGCTGATGACATTAGGATGGTTCACCAGAGAACGGTTCTTAGGCGGCTCCTGCAGCCAACAAACTCAGAACAATAAGAACTGGATCAGAGTTTTCAGCCAATTTTTAAACTACAGTGTCTTAAAATGTTGACTTTCTGATACTAATTTTTACTTCATTAACAGGATAGTTAATTTTATTCTATCATTTCAGTTGAGAGTCATTAATTCTTTATTTTAGGATCCGAGCTGATGCCACATCAGTATGAAAAATGTGCACAGTGAAGAAAAATTGGTTTAAGCTTGTTTTTTCCAATCAGTTTTGAAGTTGGAGTATAAATTACATTTTTGCATTCTCTATAAATGACTGAAACAGTTTTATTGCCCAGCAATAAAACTGTTTATTGTTTTTGACCTGCCACCCACAGATTGGGAACAATTAAAGCAGGAAATCAGCAAAAATCCAGTCACTAGCTGATTTCTCTAAGCATCTCTAGTAAAAACAAAATTGCTTCAGAAACTACAGAGAAACCTTGTCGATTCCAGAGACATAAGTGGCTTAGATTTCACCTCAATAAAAACATCGAGTCCAGCTCCTCCACACTGTCCAGACTCCAAAGCTCTGAGAAGAGCCTCTTCATCGATGATGCCTCCTCTTGCACAGTTCACGACCTTCACTCCTTTCTTGCACTTTGCAAATGTTTCATCGTTGAGCAGACCTTAAAAATAGAACACAACATGGCATTAGTCTGCATATCGTTGTTGTACCCGTCATCCTCTATGAGGACAGTGAAGCTCACCAACTGTGGAGGGCATCAGAGGAGTGTGGACAGTGATGTAGTCACACTGTGGCCAGAGCTGCTCCAGAGACATCTGCTCCACCCCCCAGCTCGCCGACACCTCAGGCGGAGTGATCGGATCATAGCCGATCGTCTAGTGTGAAGCAAAAAAGAAAAAAAACAAAAGAAACAGCTTTGTAATATTTGTGTAAGTGTTATAACCCCACAAGTCTCATCATGTTTGACTGTCTTGACTCACCCTCATGCCAAATGCTTGCATTCTTGTGGCAACCTCCTTTCCTATTCGTCCCAGCCCGACAATCCCGAGCACTTTGCCATACAGCTCTGCTCCCATGAACTGTAGAAGTGAAGACAAAGACCCTAAATATGAACAGAGCAGAACCAGCTGTCGCATTTGATTACCGACAACTGAATGAACAATGGAGCCAGCCACGCAACTTAAACTGCCGCACGTGCCAAATCCAAACTTGTCGCAGATGGAAATTTCCACGTACCTTTTTGCGATCCCAGTTGCCTTGTTTCATCGACATCGTAGCTTGAGGCACATTTCTAGAGACCATAGAAATGACATTAGACAGATGAATAGATATTAGGCTACGTTTGTTTATTTATTTTATGTTTATTTTTTACAAAAACCTCTTGCCTTGAGAGGCTCATCAGCAGGGCACAGGTCAGCTCGGCGGCACTGATGGTGTTGCCACTTGGTGTGCTGGAAATGAAATAAAACGGACGGTGGGTTAAACTGCGTGGCACAGCGCACAGAATGTTTGCCTTAAGCTTCACACTGACTTCATGACAATTACGCCCTTTTTGGTGGCAGCATCAACATCCACATTGTCCACACCGGTCCCAGCTCTCCCAATAATTTTGAGATTATCAGCAGCATTTATAACGTCCACTGTCACCTTGGTCGCAGATCTAACGACAAGGCCATCGTAGTCCTAAAGTGTGAAGCAAAGCACAGAGTTATTGCTGAATTTATGTTGGCAGTCATATAAATAGACTAAATCATGCACATGAAGTTTCAAGCTAATACCACAAAGGATGCATAATATATCAGCACTGTTGGCTATAATACATTTAAAATATATAATATGTGTGAGGAGAAAACTAAGCAAATAGGTGGCGCTCTGCTATATAGGTACTTCAAAAGATTAGTTAAGACATTTCTTTTCCCCTTTCTTCAGATAAATCAATTTCCATTACCAAAAATTCTGAAGTAATTTTTTACATTCAACTAAAGTATTGAGGGTGGATATTACTTAAAAATAATCTGGGCAAGTAATTTTTTTATTATATCAATACAAAATGTTGACACTGCAACCTGCAATTGTAAACAAAAAGCTACTTTTTTAACAGTAGTGTAAACACTAATTAACTCAATTCAAATTATAAATTAAATAATCCCAAAAGAAAGCTTTAAAATAAATGTTTTTTTCTTTAAATCCATAAATAACAGTAAAAATTTTACCAATCAACTTGATAAATATTAATAGTAATAGAGAGGGTGGCTTAATGGTGTCCATAGCTAACACTTGACCCAAGGATCCAAGTGTCCAGGGCCTAAACACTGGAGTGCATTTAGGTTTAAAGAGGAAAATTCACTACTGGGGCATTAATCCACTTTAAATGTTCTTTTAAAACTTGGAATAAATGCCCGTGCACGTTCGTCTCAACGTGGATCTGATAACAAGTGCCACTGTAGCATGTGGGAGTGATGGGAACTCAGGGATGAGTTGCATCAGATTCACAATGGCCGAAACTAAGCTGAAGCCACTTTGCACATTTCGATATGGTATTTAAAAAGCGTTTGCCAGCGATACATCCCAGTTAATTATTAAAACAGATTATCTCCGCTTTGTTTGTTTTTTTGTGTTTTTCCCAAGAAAAGTGCAGCACGTTTCCAGCTGATGCAACTTTTCCTCCGCAAACAGGCAGCAGGTTTACGCTTCTTGAAACACCGAGCAAGGAAACTACACGATGGCAACACCAACCTTGATCTCTGCGATTAATTCCTCCTTTTTCATACTCTGCTTTTCAGTGACACGGATGCCGTTTCCTTCCAAGATCGCCCTGCAGCGAGGGTCAACGCTTTCACTGATTAGCACAGTTTTGATGCAGATCGGAGCCATCTTTGGAGGGTTTTTTTTTTTTTTTCTCTGCCTGCTTGTCGCCGAGGGGCCACTGCTGGATGTGGTAGTGAAATGATGGACACTGGGGTAGTTCCGCTCCCTGCTTCTTATTTGGAGTTCTGAATGGCTGTCACTGATTTCCCACGAACCCCCCCTTTTTAACTTGGTCCCGCCTCTCGTGCATCTCCTGTTCTGACGTAACCGCACGTGCACACTGGAAACCAGTTCAGAAAAATCAAGAAACTTAACGCATTTGTGGTTGGAAGAAGTGTGCTTTCATTGCAAGCATATTGCGTACAGATTTAATTGAACTGAATTTCCATCACATTAATCAAGTTTTATAAAACTCAAGCCATAAGGATCAAACAAACAGTAAATATTCTAACCGAAAACAGTTTGAAAAATATTCCAAAAATACAAACATGTAGCTAAAAATTTATTTCAGATCTGAATTTTGCCCAACATTTTGCATTCACTTTAATTCATGTTCCCCTAGACATTTTTTTTTGTCTGAAATGTTTAAAAGTCTCAAATAATTTAATTCACTCTTTCATCTTTGAGGGTTGAAGACATGAATACCTTGTTCAAAGTCATTGACTTTGACTAGGTCACTCAAAAATCTCTATTGGTTTACAGGAAAACTTTAAATTTACTGGTGTGGATCGTAATATAGTTTTACTTGAAAAAAATTCATAAAATACATCTTGCCTTAATTTTCCAGATCTTTTGCATACCCAGAACAGCTCAATAAAATCTCCAACACCATTACTTTAATAACAAGAGAGAATATTAAAAGACCGACTATTTCATTTTTTTTTATCGTTTACTCTAAATGAACTGTGAGTTAGGTCCCATGAGTCTTAATTCAGTAGATGATGTTGGTCGCCTGACTCACTAGGCTGCACATGACAGCTCCCTTATCCATTTAGTGTTCCATACCCATCTGTCTCTGTTTGAACTGCAACTGATAATGTAAGTCGTCTGGTGTGAACTGCCTTCTTTTTCTTGGTCAATAAACAGAGAAAAGCTGACTAGTACTTTGATAGGTAATGTCAACTGAGGCTTTTGCGATAGCGGTAAAAATTTCCAACAGTTAGTTCAAAAAGCAGGAACAAAACACAGAAACGCTTAACTTTAATTTTTCAACATATTTTAATATGTCATACACTCGTTCACACTCAAAAATAATGCACAATACCTCTTGAAAGATTATTATTGCATGACTGTTAACGTAAAGACAGCCACCATCCACAGTGCAGGGGCTTGCACTCATAAAAGGCTTGAAAATGGCAAATGCTTGCAGATCTGTAAAAATAAAAAAAAACTAACAAAAAAGAGTCCGCTGTAAAAACTGTAAATAATCAAGTTGGAACAGTGACAAGGCAACTTTTAATTAAAGATTGTTGAATAACATATATTACAGCATTTGTTGCTAAGATCATGCTACCTAAATTGCAAGTCAGGGTTTATATGATTATTTGAAATGAGTACAGCCAAGACATCCACTATTTAATGATCCAAGCTTACTACTGGGATTGTTATTAGTATTATCTATCAATATTAATAAAGTTTAGGTCAAACATTCAAACCAAAACTGGTCATTTGAAACTTAGCTTAACTGATTTGGATTTGATATCAATGGAAATGGCCAGTAAACTGAATTGAGATGACCTCTGTTGGGCTACAGTGCTCCCTGTAAACAAACTGAAAATATTAACCATGTAGTTCAAAGCATATTATGCAATAAATTATCAAAAATGTTTACTTAAATATTTATTTCAGAATAGTAGCACGTTAATTATGTGGATGTTTTAATGACTTCAGTGTTTAATTATAAAATGTATGGCGTTTTTAGCCGTCACACTTCTGCGGACTGTGATTGGTTCTTCGGTTGCCTAGATACAGTTCAACAGAAGCCGTGTAGAAGGGTCACCCGAATATTAAGTTTCACCGTGAACAGCTTTTGATTGGTTGTTTAGGTTGGGACGATCTTTGCGATTGGTTGTTAGTAAGAACAGAGCTGAATTTATACCCCATTCGGCGATGGTCTTTAGTTTCGGTTATTTGTAACGCGACAGTAATCCTTAACATTTGAGTTTGGGATTTATGATTTAACGAAGTTTAAATCGACTTCAACAACTAGATATGGCGTCAATGGCTCCGTGCGATGGGAGTCGCAGACTGTTCAGTAAAAGCGGTGAGAATTAAATAAAATATCCAAGGTTTTGCAAGTTTAATTGGTGTTGAGCTGTTATATGGTGACATGTTATGTCTCAATAGACATTATGTTACCCAAATCTAGTGAGCTAAGTCTAATTTGCGTTGCAATTATGTGTCTCAGCAAAGGGAAACCGAAAATCTTCTACTTTTAATGAAATCCTGATTTGTTATTCTGTAAATGTTTGCATTGTTATTAGACTTCTAAAGGTACATTAGAACTGTTTATTTATTTACCAATTTGTTTGCTAAAGTAATACAACTGCATTTATTTTCTACAGTGCCTTTGAACAATACTAACTTTTCAGTTTTTCTGCAGATTACATCACAAATCCCAATACATTTGATTTCGATTTTATATAGCAGACAACAGAATTTCACTTTTACAAGTCAAATTCTGCATTTCTATTCACTACCTTTTAATCAGACACCCTTGCACACTGTGCTGTGATCTCAATGTAAATACAGCTGTTTGAAGGCTTTTTGGAGTAATTTTGTATATTAAGTTCATCATGAAGACCAAGGGACATACCAGACTGGTCATGGATAATGCTTTAGAGAGGTTTAAAACTGAGTTAGGTTGAAAAACAACAATTCTTCATGTCAATCGACCTATCATTTGCATCATTTCCATCATTTGCTGATGGACAAGGTAAGCATTAAGCAAAGAAAGGACCATGATTACGCTGCAGGAATTGCAGAGATACACAGTTCAGGAGGACAGAACAGCTACTACTAGTTATAGACCTCAGGGTTAGGTTGTAAAGTAATATTCCATACTTAAAACCTCTCACTTTGTCACCATTTTTCTGAAAATGCGTAGAGTATGACAGACAGACTGGGCAAGGAGAGCATTAATCAGAGAAGCAGCGATGCTTTCTATCAGTGGTCCACTGGTCAAAGTGCATGGAAAAATCTATAGAGTAAATTACAAGTGAGTCCTGTAAGAAACCTTGTTAGAGGCGGGAAAAGACCTGAGACTGGTGCAGAGGTCCACCTTCCAGCAGGACAACGACCCTGTAATCATGACCGCACATGATCAACATCAACAGAAAATATGTCCAATAATATGTTCAATAACTGTCCAGCATTCTGTGAGCTTTGAAAGGCATTTGTCTTCTTCAGACGTTACAGTCAATCACATAAAATGCCAAACATCAAGGTTTTTGGTTGCAATGTTACAAAATGTGAAAAGTTTCAAGGGGTTTTTACATAACCGTGTATTTGGCATGATGTGTTGTGTTTTTATATTTGCAGCCCTTTGTCTAGTACATTAGTACATTCTGGGTCAATTTGCCCCTTGGAGGGTTTAGAAAAGCAAACAAAGGGGTTACCATAGCAAAGTGCAAACACTCAGAGTAGAAACCTAAGTCGTTCCACTATCCATGACAGTGATATATCCATGACTTAAAACTGTTTTGTAGTAAAAGACAAAACATGAAAATTACCAATAAAATGTTAGAAACTGGGTCTGTTTTTCTTTTTTTTTTATGTCATTATTTGCACTTTTTCAACCAGGAAAGAAAGACAAAGTATTCCAGCCTCCGGATCTCAGACAAATCACCATCCTAAGGAAAACTGGCTGGCACAGGATTCAAGATGAAATGAACGGGATCGATAAAGAAAAGGAGCGTCTTAGAGAGGCAGCCAAACACAGGGAGGCCCTGCACCTGCAGTCAAAGGAAATTGTTAAGCTGTGGCCTGATACCATTGCTGTAAGACTCAGTGTAAAATCTGACATGGGTGTTGCTGTTTCTTAAAGATCTAAACCTGAAACGTGAACCAAACTGTACATTTGCATTTGTTTTCAGGGTAAAAGGCAGAAAAGGCTGGAGGCCAAGAAGATCCGAGAGGAGATGGAGGAGGAAAAGAGGAAAGAAATGGCTGCAGAGGAAGCCAAATACAGGGAAGAAGAGCAAAAGGAGGCCTTGACCAAAGCCAGAACTCAGCTGTACTATCAAAATGACCGGGTGAAAGGATTAAACGTCAGTACAAGCATCACAGTTCAGCACCGTAGATATTACATCTAATTAGATCTGTGACAACTCAATGTTGCTACCTCCACAGCGCGCACTCCTGCACACAGAGGTGCTGAAAGAGAGGGAGGCTCAGACAGAGCTCAAGCAAAGGATGAAAAGTGCCGCTAAAGACATGGATAAAAAGTTCCTGGAAATAATGACAACCAGAAACGGTGAAGCCCTGCGGAAAGAGCAGGAAAAGGCTGTGCAAAAGAAGCTTGAGAGACAGACAGTAGCAGAAGACCTGAAGAACCAGTAAGACCAAATCCGTCCCTGCAGCCGCACCACTTCACCTCTTTAGTTGGACTTCTTAGTAATGTTGAAAAAATTTTTTTTATTCTAAATCAGAAATATTTATCTTTTTTAGGATAAAAGCCAACGAGTTTGCGCGGGAGCAGCAGAAGCTGGAAATCAAGAAGGACGCTGAGGAAATCCAGCAACTTCAAGAGCGTTATCAGCGGGAGCAAAGAATGGAGTCAGAGCGGCAAGCAGACCAGAAGAGGAACCTCATGAACGCTCACCTGGTCAATCATAAAAGACGAGATTGTTCATCCTTTGCGTCCAGATTTTACAGTCTGTTTATTTGTATCTTTTGTGTCCCTCAGGATCATCTCAATAACAGGGCACTAAGAAAAGAGCAAGAGGCGCAAAAGCAGAAGGCTGAACAGGAGCAGATGCAACTCTTTATTTCAACCAAGGAACACATGACAAAGCTACGGAAACAAAGAGAGAAAGAGCTATTTAGGTCCTGCAAAACATTAAATACAGTTGGATTTATTTATTACTGAAAAGTTTGCATATTTTTGATATTCAATTTAAACAGTTGAACCCACGTATTCACTGCAGAAAGGGATCCATTTTAAGTCTTTATATCAGTTTAAGTGATTTTGCATCCAATGACAACATATGACCAGTAATGCATAACAGCCATCAGATGGGTTACATAATCATGTGGAAGACTGCTTGTGTAGTTGTGCAGTAGAAAATTACTGATACCAAAATTATTTCTGATGGAAAGTTGAGTGGAAGGAAAAGGTGTGGTGGAAAGATGCACTTGTTGTAGATCATCTGCTGGGATTTCTCATTTGAGTTGCTCATTTGAGTCTTTTTTTTTTTTTTTTTTCTCCAGTGAAGTTCAGCAGCGCAGAGAGAGGATTTTGAACAAGCTGACAGCCACGCAGCAGGAGCAGGCTACAAACGAGGAGCAGAGGATCGCTAAAGCTCTGGCTGAGTGGGACGCAAGACAGGCGCAGCTGCAGCTGGAGGAGGAGCGGAAGAAGTCTGAGATGTTGAAGTCGACAGCTGCACACAGGAAGCTTTTGGTAGTGCAGCATCATTCATAATACTTGACACGATGGTTGTTTTAGAAACAACTTTCTAAATACAAATTTTTTTGTCAGAAAAAGGAAAAGGAGCACCTGGATAAAACTGCAGAGCAGGAAACCCGAGATGCTCTGGAGGCAAAGAGAGAAGCCGACAAAATATACGCCAAGAAGCAACAACTGAAGGCTGAGAAAATGAGAGAACAACAAAGAAAATTGCACGACTTCAACGTCGCACAGACGGTAACGGCTGGAAAAACTCCACCACTACCCGCTTCAGCGTTTATGATTGCTGACGTCTGAACGTGAAACCTGGCTCTCTCCTACATGCAGGCAGAACGAAGCGCCAGACTTCAGCAGATGAAAGACGAGGAACGAGAGTTCGAAGCAACGAACGCAAAGCTCAGCGCTGAAGAAGAACTCAAGTTTCAGCAGTATTCACAGCACATCATCAAGGCAGCAGCAGAGGCCAAGAGAAATTTGATTCCACTTTACAAAGCCACGAGAGAAGGAGTGGGAGGTGGGCACGGCCCCGTTTTCAGCGGCGTCAGGCCGAGCTACCTCGTCCAGGACAGCACTGGGGCCCAGATGCCCAGATACGTGTCCATCACCACAGAAAGCATCAGAAAGCTTAATGAGGCTGGAGACATTCACGAGGCGAAGAAGAGACTGGGCTTCACCTGGTGAAATTTTTTTTTAAAGATTAAAACTAGGGCTGCAACTATTATTTTAGTAATCAATTATGTTGTTCTTTAATCAGATAAAGTGTGTTGATTTGCAATTATCCGTCACAGATCAAACGTCGGTACAGCAGGGCTCACTTCTTTCAGGGTGCACATTTGCTTCATTGTATAACTGAATTCTGTTTGGTCTCAAACTGAGATGTTTTCAAACGGAAATCTGGAAAGATTTTAGGTAAAAAGTCTAACTCTGGGATGTTTAGTCTTGAATTTAAGTTTTCCATTTCCTAATATGGATAATATTTGCATTAGTAGATTTTATCCTTTGTATCAGTATTTGAATGTTGTGTCCATTTCCTTGTCCGATATTTAAAGTTTTCCTGAACTTCTTGGAATATCTGCAGTAATTTCAAAGTGAACTTTTACATTTATAGTTTAAAAATGGAGAAAACCTACAGCGATTATACAGTATGTTGACCAGGAAAAGCTAAGAATCTAAAATAACCAGCGGTCAACATTGAGCAGATAAGCAGTTTTATCTCCATGTATCAAAGTCATCACCAAGACACAGTCTCAGCCAGGTGACATATTCAAGTTTAGGTTTTTATTATTGTCATTTTGATTTGAAGTAATGTTTTGGACTCTTACAGGATATAAAAAACAAAGAAACCAAGCTTTATAATTTAATCAGCACTCCCACATTTTCTTCCAAGAAAGAAATTGTACATTTTTTTCCATTCTAAATAAAGATGACAGAATTACAGTAAAGGTTTGGCAGAGTAACAAAAAAAAACAAAAAAAAAACAAGTATCTCATCTAAATAAATCAAACAGGGATGAGCATGCAAGATAATCTTCTTTTCCAGGTCTTTTGCTTAGTAAAAATGGAGAGAAGTTGCAGTAAAATAGTTTTTATTTTTAACTAAACAGACTGACAGCAAGGTTTCTGCAAAACCAAAATAAAAAGAATCAAATCTGTGTGAGCTGTTGTGGTCATGTGAAATTAAAATATTATTGGGTACTTGCTTCTTATGTTCACATTAAACGTCAGCTCTGGATCATTGTGTTTCTGCCAGCCTTACAGGTTCCTCTAACCAGCTCCATGATTAAAACAACGCTCTTTCAGGTCCAGCTAGAGTTCGCACGAAGCAGCAGTTTGTAGTTACACATGTGAGAAGGAGTTATGTTAGTTTTTTCCTCTTTTTTTGATGTCTGCTCCAGTTTATATAAACTGGAGATCTGAATAGAGGACTAATTAGGTTTATCTGCAGATGGAACTAGCTTGTTAGTTAAAAGCAAAGTGATCAGTCGCTGTCGGAGCTGGAACTAGAGCTCGACCGACTTTTCTTGCGATCTTTTCTATCTTTGCCTTTTGTACTATCCGGGCTTCTCTTGTCTCTGGATTTCTTTCTCTTTGTAGACTCGGGACTTTTTCGGCTCTTCCTTTTTTCTGCTCTATCACTGTCGGAGCTGCTGCTGCTGCTGCTGCTGCTGCTACGCCGCCTCCTCCGATTGGTAGAGTCCCTGCTTCTGTCATTTCTTTGAGAAGATCGATCTCTGCTGCGGTCTCTCCTACGGCTTCTGCTCCTGGAGCGCCTACCTCTGTCTCTGGTCTTACTCCTGTCTGGACTTCTGGAGCGCCTGTCCTTCTCCCTGGATGTTCCTCTTCTCTGTTTCTCCCTCTCCTTACTCCTGCTTCTTTTTCTGGCCCTTTCCTTATCTGTTTTTTCGTCTTTATCTTTGTCTCTGTTTCTGCTGCTGGATCTTTCCTTGCTTGCTGATTTTGCCTTTGTTTTCTCCTGATTCTTTTCTTTACCCCCTTTATGCTTCGTATCAGATTCCTTGCCTTTACTTCTATCTTTACTTTGATCTGCCTCCGGTTCTTTTTCTTTTTTATGTCCTTCTTTGCTCCTTGAGCGCCCTCTTCTGTCACTACTTTTTTGCTTATTGGCCTTCTCTCTGCTTTTTGACCTTCTACTCTTTTCTCTGCTTCCACTGCGACTGCGGGACTTTTCTTTTTTCTTCGCTTTGTGTTTGCTGTGATGCTCATCCTTCTCTGCAGTACTGCCCTCTTTGCTTTTAGACCTGTGAGACCGAGTTTTCTTTTCCTTTTTGCCCTCGGCTGTGTGTTCATCTTTTGTGTTGGACATCCTTCTCTCTCGTTTTGGAGCGTTAGCTTCTTCATCCTTAGCATCAATAAAGTCACTTCTGTAATAAATAAATGGAAAACAGTAAGTAAGGTAATGGACAATTTGATATGTAACCCAAAATTACATCTCAAGTTTTTAGAAAGATTTCTGAATAATATTGTCTATTCCTGAATGGTCTGAAAATATTGAATAACCTAGATGATCTTAGCTCATCAATATTGTTAATTTTACGTATGAAGGGACAAAATTTGTTGATTGTACACGTCAAATAAACAAATCGTATCTGTAGTTTGTTTCAATTCATAAAATACATACCTTTTAATGATGAAGTATTTTATTAAAATTCAGTATGTTAAAAGCTATAGCTGTCCCTGCAACCTCGCACCACCCACACCCTGCACACGTCCTCTTTCTGAAACTCCACCTGTTCATAAAGTAAACCGTTCTTACTTGTCCCCCTTAATCCATCGCTCTCTGGTGACTGCCCTCATCCTCTGACGCTGCATCTCCTGGCGCCAGTGTGGAGGAGTTTCGCTACGCCGGTATCGATCTCTAGATCTTGAACGAGAACGTGATGGAGTTCGGTACCTCTGTTGGAAGAAATAAAATTAAGATTTTTTTTTTGTCTTAAACCTGGAACTGCTTATGAGCCAAGTATATCCAATTTAAATGTTAAAAGAAATAATACAAAAGATACACGGAAATTTGAATAATGATGCATTATATTTAAAATTAAAGTAATGATTTTATAGAAAGCAGAAATATTTTAGCTGAGCTCTTCGAATCTTACCCTCGGTCCCCTCCCTTTTATCTTCCTTCCTGATCGAGTGGTAACCTGAAATCGCCTCTGATATGGTGACTGAGAATTATATAAGCCAGCGCTGCAAATGAAGAAAAACAAGATGGTCAAGCAAACACAGTACCATTACTTCAGGTTTTCCTTTCTTGCGACAGCTTATGAAACACTAACTTCTGTCTGGATCTGTCCTCTTTTTTCCTCGGGTCCTTTTCGTCCTCCTTGTTTGGATTCTCGGCTGGTGGAGGACTTCTCCTCATGAGGAACCGGTTCTCTGGGATGGGAGGGATTTCTTCAGGCCGTACAGTGGAGGTCACCTCGTCTTCTTGTTCTTTCTCTTCAGCAGTTTCCTCAACAGACCTAGAAAAAGAAAAATCCTGTTTTAGAAGTTGCTTTTTTTTTTTTTTTTAAATAAACATTAAAGTCAGAAGTCACGCAAAAATATGATGTACTTTTTCTTTTCCTTCTTCTTTTGCTTCTTTTTTAGCTTTTTCTCTTTCTTTCGCTTCTTGGATTCTTTTTCAGATTCTTCTGAACCCGAGGAAGAATCCGAGGAGCTTTCAGAATCAGATGAGCCACCGCTGGAGCTGGACGAGGCTTTCTCTCTTTTTTTATCTGCTTTCTTTCCTTTAAAAGACAAAAAACATAAGAAAAAAAAGAACAATAAAATATGTTGTTAAAATCAGTTTTAGGGCGTTTATACCAGTTTTTTATGAAAACCCAGAGATCCAAACAAACCTTTTGATTTCGGGATGAGCTCTCCGCAGTTCAGAATTTTCACTTCAGCGTACGGCCGGCTGTTAGGATCCGTTTTCTGGTTCTCCATTGTTTGAACAACTTCTTGGCCAGAAATGACATGACCAAAAACCACATGGACACTAAAAACAGACGAGGTAAATCAAATTTTATGTTGACAGCACAATCAGTTTGTGTTTAGAAATAAAATCAGGTGCTTCTTACCCATCCAAATGAGGCGTGGGTTTTGTTGTTCTGAAGAGTCAGAGACGGTCAGTGAAGAGAATCGCCAATGAATGTGTAAACTTGTTCGATAAGTACTACCAAAAAATAAAACTGACATTATTTATAAAAAACAATAAAAAGCCACTTACATGAAAAACTGTGACCCATTTGTATCTTTGCCCCGATTGGCCATAGACAGCAGATAATCTTTGTTGTGTTTAACAGCAAAGCTTTCATCTAGAGGGGAAAGGAGAGGATTGTTCGGCCATCTTGAAGCCAACAGTGTGTTTGATAACATCTCACAGCTCTGATGGTGGCTTCTTTACCTTCAAAAAAGCCTCCATAGATGGATTCACCTCCTCTTCCATTTCCTGTGGTGAAGAAGAATAAAGTACAATCAGATGCTAGTTGCTTACAATTCATTAGAAGATATGTTTCTCATATGTTCTGAAATAAAGGTATATTTTACCACTTATTTTACCCTGGCCACTTCTTCTCTGAGACCATTTATGTATACTGATGTTCAGTGAAAGAAGCAACATTTTTTACTAAAAAAAACCCTTCTTAGTGCTAAATTATTGACAATAAGAAAGAATGGGGTTAATTGCATTAATGTGCTAAAATCCATGTAATTAATTAATCAATCGATGAAAACGTGTTAAAGTCCCATTCCTAGATGTTATTATTATTCTGTAGAGAACAGAGAAAAAGAAATATTTGCAGAACCAAATTATATTTTTTCATACTTTTCCAGACCAGGAGTATGCGTGAATAAATTTAGATACTATTCCAGTCCTTGTATGCGCCTGTATTTACAAAGTTGTTTCCACAAATTAACTCGGGGTAATAACCAATTGGTTTTATTTATTCTATTTTAGATGTTAATGTAAAAATTAACACTTTTACATGAGTGACATTTGTTTACAAAATTAAGAGCAAGTGGAAGACGTGCAGTGACAGGAAGAAAACGGTCAGTATTGGGTCTATGTTGACATTATACATGAAGCTCAAACCAGTCTGCACCAAGTATTTCACTCACTGCCTTTTTATATCTCACCTTCGCTGAAGTCTCCTCCTTGAATCATGAAGTCTTTCACAATGCGATGGAAAAGGCATCCTTTGTAGTGCAGGGGCTTCTGAGTTCCTTTGCCTATGCCTTTCTCGCCTAAATGAAATAACAGTCCATTGTCGTAACTGATTTGTAACATGAAGATGATCAATTTGTAGGAAAAAAAAAAGAATGTGGAGAAGTCCTTCACCTGTGCAGAGGCATCGGAAGTTTTCACAGGTTTTGGGGCAGATGTCTGAAAATAACTCCACCACTATTCTGCCAACTGTGATGAAGAATCAATAAGTTAGAAGTGAGTCAGGATTGAATACTTAGCTTTCGCTGTTTTTGGGAGACATATTTAATAAATATACACTGCTCAAAAAAACAAACGGAACACTCAAAAAAAACATCCTAGATCTGAATGAATGAAATATTCTCATTGAATACTTTGTTCTGTACAAAGTTGAATGTGCTGACAACAAAATCACACAAAAATCATCAATGGAAATCAAATTTATTAACCAATGGAGGCCTGGATTTGGAGCCACACACAAAATTAAAGTGAAATGTTCCCTTTATTTTTTGAGCAGTATAGTTTAGACCAATTGTAAAGTTTTAATAATTTGAAGTTTTAAATATTGAATTTTTTTTTTGATTTTTCTCCCAGTCAATCCACCAACAACAACCATGTTTTGGACTCTTTGACTCATTAAACATAAAGCCTAATGAACAGTAAGTGGAAAAGTAAAGTTACAGGGAGCAGAAGTAAAAGTAAAGGACTTCTGATAATTCAACAGTCCAGAGCAGCAGAGAGTGTGTAAAATAGGTGAAGAAGTCTGTGCAACCAGGTTGGAGTGGGTGATGAAAAGTGGTTGGAGTGATGAAAGGGTATCGGCAAGAATGAAAGGAGAGTTGTACAAGATAGCAGCGAGACCAGTGATGATGTATGGTTTAGAATCAGAGCCAATGGGGTAAAAGACAGGAGGCTGAACTGGAGGTTGCAGAGTTGAAGATCTTGAGGTTGTATTTGGTAATGACAAGGATGGGCAGAATCGGGAATGAGTACATCAGAGAGACAGCAACCTTCAGATGTTTTGGAGATAAAGATGGGCAAAAGGATGCCGAGTTTGGAACCACAAGGCAGGTGGGTGAGAGGAAGACCAAAGAGGATATTAAGAAAACAGGAGGTTAGATGTAGTGCGGGTGGAGGATGCAGAGGATATGAATAAATGGAGAAGGGAAAAGCCGAAAAAGAAGAAAAAGCTTGAAGATGTATTTTTCTATGTAAAAGGACAATCTCGCAATCCCATCACCCACTGTTGATTTAAAAAAAAAAAAAATACATTCTACATTCCTCTCACCTAGAACATTACTGATCCCGACGTCAAAGAAGCAGCGAGGGCGAACCTTGATCCCCATAGTTTCTCCCAAACACCTGCAGTTGAACCAAACAAATGAAATTACAGGGTGAGCTTAAATTTACCTCTGAGCTCTTTATATTAAACGCAGATAACGCACGCCAATTACTTAAAACTTAGCAAATAAAAAAAAACTATTGAGTGCTGAAAGCCTACGCTGTAGCAACATATGGATTAAGATATAATTGAACAATTTGAAGCTGAATTGTTTCTACGTCTCTTTACGACTAGCTGGTTAGCTTTAGCTACATAGCGCTTTGGATCTTTAGAAATGTTGGAGCAGTTTCGTGGATACTTGAATAGAGAGACTGAATATTCTATTAATTTCCGTTTATCTACTGGTTAGGTCTGCGGAGTGCATAGCATAGTCACACTGACACACGATCTCCCATGTAGGCCCCGCCGTTAGCATTAGCCAAAAAAACTCGCCTAATGTCTGCAGCAGCCATACACGCACACAGAAGAGGTTTGACAACTTCATGGGAGCTTTTCGGTTTCACTACTTTAGAAAAACAGACAAGTATACGTAGATAATGTAACAATACTTAACCTGGAAAAACAAAAATTTCAGTCCATACAGCGAGAAGTTCTTACAAGCGACGAAAAGCGTATTTTCATTCAGAATTGAGCTCACTGTTTTCTAAAGATGGCGCGGCAGGAACGTCAACTGGTGTCTGCCTAGAGTGGCGAGCCAGTGAACGCTTGGGGGAATTTTATGCCCTGAAATTTTCCTGACAGGAAAAATATTCCCAAAGAAGCAAAACCGTTTTCTCAAAATAAAGCGTACAAACCTTTTACAAACATCACATTGTCTGATTTACGTTATCAGAACCAAAGGCAAGAGCTACGAAAGCAACTTAATTAAGCATTTGAACAATGGTTACCACGAGGTACAAGCGCTTGTGCCTGAAAACCTAATATCAGGGGAAAATAAACCACTTAGTGCATGACCTGCCACGGAAGTAAAACTTCTCAGCACACATGCTATGTAATTTTGACTTTGAGGCATTTTAATGACTGTTTTACTTATGTCACAAAGATAATGCCGTTTTTCTTCTATAAATCTAGAAAACCAAAAGATAAATTACACTTATGCAAATATGGAGGTTATTTAAGGTGATGTTCGTGTACCCACGTGAGGATCTGGTCTGTAATCTGAATTAAAACTCGTATTTTATGACTTAAAGGAACTGTTTATTCGACTCCACTGACAGATACGATGGCCATGTCCGACTGAACTGTGTAAGTACTTGCATGTAACAATTAGTCGTTGACCTTAAGCAAAACTTAGTTCATTTTTTGCAAGTATGAAAATGACTGATCTAGTACTGTTTATGTATTGCAATTGAAAAATGTAATAAATTATTCTGTATACCTAATTTAATTGATAAAATAAGACCTGAACCACATATTAAACACGTACTCAGTTAAGCTACATTTGTTATGTACTTGTTAAATAAAGTTAAACATATTTTGGACACGAATCCATTAATATGCATTGATACAAAACTATGAAAACAGCCAGCTTCTTAAAATTCCTAGTATGGTGTTGGGGAATATTTTAATGCTCCGAGAAACTGAATTTTGAGTTTCACTTAGCTGTTTGCCAAAATCATCAAAAAGAACAATAAACCTTGTGACTTTCAATGTATTTCCTGCCTTTTTCCCTTTATTTATTTATTTTTTTACAAGACAGGCCTCTGAAAGAGCATCATCTTACCACTCATGCGCCGTTTTGTGATCTTGCCTCCTCTCCGCTGCACTGCAATGAAGACCTCAGCGCACACCTAGCTCACACCCAGGTGTGTAACCATGTTCAGACTGCAGTGTGTGAGGCCCTGTCTCAGAAGACTCCTCCATCTGGGTGTGGGGAATAGAGACCATGTCCTGGAGGGGCTGCAGGTTTGCTCCACTGACGACCAGGTGCTTGATGTGGTGGGGAAGAACAGAACCAAGCTGACTGTGGAACACGTGAGCTGTGCTGTGAGGATGCTGTGGGATTTTCAGAAGGAGAGACCTGAACTGCTCAGGACTGTCCACCTCATCAAGTGCCACCCGGAGTTCCTGACCCTCCGGGTTTTGGCGGAGAATAAAATTTCTCTGATGGATGACTTAACACTGGTCGACATGCTTTATGTGTTCCTCAGGTATATAGGCTCTTTCCTTACTGACTATTTATTGAAATTCCAGTACAATACAATACAATATTACCTACTGCTCTCTCTTCTGCAGGCTGAGTGTGGAAACACATGACAGCCTTGTGCAACAGATGGTTTCAGAAGCTTGGCGAAGAGTAGACGGGTATATTTTAAATACATTTATATTGGTTTCTTTTGAGTTATAAAGCTGATTAGATAAAGCTGCCAATAAAATACACAGATGATTCCCAAGTGGAATGTGAAACTATTTGTCATAGCCATCCCCCCCAAAAAGAGCAAATTCAGAGTTATTAAATTCAGCACAAGCATTTAAATCAAATGAAAGTCACTGGAACCTTAAACATTTGGTTACTTTGCCATTTGTTTTTAACACATTGTGTTTTTTTCTGTAGACTTCCTATGTCATCTCTGTCAAAGTTTGCAGTGATTTTACATGATCAGCTCCTCCATAGCAGTCCTCTGATGGGTCACATCACCAACATTTTGGACCAGAGGTTATCATCCATAGACAATGCCAGGTCAGTCATGGTGTTGGTGTTCATTTACTTAATATTTAACGAGGGGAAAAAAAAGAGTAAGGGAGATTTAAAACAAAATCGTGCAACACTTTTCAGGTTTTCATTTGTAAAAGAGAAAATTAAACCTAGATGTATTTTTTTCTCACTTCACAACTATCCACTAACTTTGTGTTTGCCTCTTACTTAAAATCCCAATATACTCATTTGACATTTGTGTTTGCAACACGACAGAACATGGAAAATGTAAAGGCTGTATGGATGCTTTTACGAGACACAATTGCTTTAGCAATCTCATGTTGCACACATTTGGTGACATTCGTCTCTCCAGGGTCCTGGCGGCTCTGATGGTCAGCGTGTCGAACCTCGTGTCCACGCGGCTGCGGGACGCTCTAATCAGCAGGGCTGAATGTCTGCTGGACACAAACAATCCCCTGAATTACAACACTCCAAGAAGGATGGTGCAGTTTCTACGCAGCGTCAAGTACACTCACCGACCCTTGTTGGATAAGTGCAACGAGATTTTCTTGCGCAACATTCCCAGACTGGACGCTGAGAACCTCAGCATCATCTTGGGTCTGTATCAGTCCCTTCAGTTCAACAACTGTGACTTCAGGCTGGCAGCTAAAGAAAGGCTGATTGAGCTGATCGACACAAGCACAGACCCTTACACCTTCTCTAAACTTTTTGCCGCTCTGGCACCAATTAGCAGCCCGGAGATCAGAGAAAGGTTGGTACTGCTGAGTGGAAGTTATCCATTCATCCAATCTGATGAATGGATGTTGTGTACTATGTTGTGTGCTTCCTCTCAGGTTGGAGAACACCACCTTCCTGGTGGCAGATGAGTTCAGCGCTCAGCAGGCTTTGGCCGTCGTTGAAGCCCTGGAGGAGAGTCAGAGCAGAAACCTTAGTTTACTGAACAAGTGAGTTTATTTCCTCAAAAAAAGTAAAAATAAATAAAAACAGCAAAATCAGTGGCCTTGCCTTGTTTGTGGGACTTCTCAGCATGTTTAACATTTGTTTAAACTCCTTTGAGGAAACAAGTTTTTCTTGTTGCAGCGTGTTTTAGAGTTGATTCCACGCCTGGAAGCAGAATATCTGAATGTTTTTTGTTTTTTTTCCATTTGCTCCATCAGCAGAAGCAATATTTGTGATGGTTCCACATTTTAAATATGTATTTTGATTTTGCATTTCTTAAGAGTATATATATTTTTGAATTAAGATATTCGGAATGAGAAGGGAGAGAGTCAGTACTTAGTCGTTTGCTCTGAAAAACTCATAGAAATTCTTCTCTTTTATTACCATGTGAGATTCTTTATTGACATCTCTGTATCCTCCAGACATCCTCCATGGAAGTTGCTCTCTCTGTCAGTTCTTCCTAAATAACCTGTTTCCTAATGAATGGATTAATGGTAGTTTGTATTTTTTTTTTTAATTGCTTCTGTATTATTTCCCAGAATTACATCAGTGATCCAGAAAAAGCTCCCTGTCTACAGATCGGTGGAGGTGGCCCGGATCACCCAGGCCCTGTTCCTGTTGCATTATCAGAACCCAGAACTCTTTGCTGCCCTCAGAACCATTTTGGTCAGGTTAGTGTTTATTGACTTACTTTTAAGCATTCCAGTTTCAGAAGTGCGCTGACAGGCGTTTTTCTGTCGCAGCTTTTTGCAGCGCAGCTTCTACCCCTATGAGGTGACCATGCTGACCAGGGTGCTCGCCATGCTGCCCAGCCCACGGCTCGACGAGGGCGTGGCCCAGCACGTGGACAACGTGATAGCGCAGTGCAATCTCAGCGAGCTCAATACCATCTCCTTTGCCGTTGCCAAGTGGATACGGACTGATCCGTCGTACCGACACAACACCCACAGCAAGTACGTCCGCCTGCTGCAGCGGCTGAGCCAATGCGGCCGCGAGAGGCTGCAGACGGCCGACCGGCTGGACCTGGTGCTGGAAGAGATCAAGTTCGCCCCAGGAGAGTGGTTCGAGGAGATGCTGCTGGAAGAGACGTTCGTCACGCTCAACAGGATGATCGATCAGATCAACCCGAGCAACATTGCTGACTTGGCCTTCTTCCTGACCAGAATCAATCGACTTAATCCTCCACTGATGGAGAGAATCGCCAGTGTGGCCATAGAACACATTGACGAGGTACCGGAGGACACAGCCTAACATTTAATCCTGGATTACTAGCGTCTGCATTAATTAGGCCTGGAACTAACAGTTACTTTAGTGATGGATTATTGTATCAATTAATCAGTTCATTGGATAAAAATAAAAAAAATTGGGACATTTTGCAGGTTTTTCATTTAACCACTTAAGCCTCTTTTTTTTTTATACAATATAAGAAATGCATTAAAATCTGCAAATAAAGAAACAATTACATTTCTTTTTTAAATAAGAAAATAAACACATTAGGTCATTGGTAAAACATATTTAAAGAAAAATATATTTTTTTTTATCCTAAATGCAAAATGCATGTATTTTTTTTGTACAGTTTGGCTTAATTACTGCTCTGACTATGTTGTTCTTTCAGCAAATGGCCTTTTTTAGAGTCTATATATTCCAGCTAACTATTAATTGATTACGTAATTAGTTGACAGTTATTCCAATAATTGATTAATCTGATTGTTCCAGCCCTAATATATATTTTTTTCTTTTCTCAATAAGATTCACTTCTCAGCCACATACCCCACTCTTCTACCATTTTCTGTCCTGAATTATGAGCCTGCTCACGTAGATGAGCTTTATGATGTTTGTATTAAGCGCTTCACTCCTCACATTAGTAAGTAAAATGTCCCAGCACCAATTTCTACTCTTTGATTGTAACTCTATACACTCATAATCTTTTACTTATAATGTTTTAGGCTCCTTTGACCCTCATCTGCTTGTCCTCCTGGCATATTGCTTGGCTCTGGCTGACCATTTTCCCGAAGAACTAATCAGAGAAATCTTCAGCATTGGTTTTCTTGGAAAACTGGACTGCCAGCTGGAAAGTACGATCAGAGGCCCGCTTCTGCATGTCCAGCATGAAAAGTAAGTAAAGTCTTTGTCCAGCGGGGTGAAATGAAGTGTTTATGTTCCTACAGGCCTGCATGATTCCCTCAAGATGAGGACGAAACAGCGCCTCATGGAGCTCAATCGGGCCGTGTGTCTGGAATGTCCGGAGTTTCAGGTGCCGTGGTTTCACGAGCGTTACTGCCAGCATCTGCAAAAGAAAGGTGAGCGATCGGAGCTAGGCCTGTTTTCCTGTTTCCTTTTGAAATATATGAAACATTTTCTGTGTAAATGTGTTTTAGTGAATGGCTCCGTCAGTCCAGTGCAGCAGCAGATCCACACAATGTTGGGCGGGGTTCTTGGTGGCATTAACTTTGTCCGAGCAGCCGTCGTCACACCGTATTTCTACACCATAGGTGAGTATAGCAGTAATATTGTCCTTTTTTTCCCCCCTCACCGATAAACAGAAAAGCTGCACATACAATATTCCTACCCCTCAAACTTTTTCGAACCACAAACTGAAGTATTGTAGTGGGATATTATCCGGTATTAGCGGTTTGTGAGCGTAGAAAGCGAGATTGATGTGTAAGTTTAAGTCTGTCTGACAGCGGTTCTTAAAGGGGTGAGAGGTTTGCTTTCATTCTGGGGTGTGTGAATTTTATTCTTTGCATTTTCAGATTTCGAATGTAAACTAGACAAACACTTGAAGCCGTTGCCTTACTCTGGGCCGAGCACGCTGCAGATCTCAGAGAGAGGAAAGGTTCTGTGGGACTCAAATTCACTGGAAAACTCCCGAGATGAGCTTCCGGCAGGAGCTCATCGGTGAGGATACACACTTTGTGTGCATCTGGTTTGTTTTTGTACTTTATCATAACAAACACAAATAAAATATATACCAAAGTCTTCATTTGCAACAATATTGACACTAAAGGACTGAAGCAGAAGCTTCCATGAACAGAAGGACTGCTTTAGACGTCTCCGCTGCGTTCCCCCTAACCTGTCATGATGCTCTCTAATTTTATCCTAAAGGTCTTCACAGAACAGCTGGATTTGTTCTGTGATTAAATTACACACAGATGAACCCTGAAGGCAAATCCTTACTCTAAAGTTTATTTGGTGATGTCAGAGTAAAAGGGGGCTAAAGACAAAGGCATATCACACTTATTTGTTGAAAAAAATGAAAGCAATGAATAATTTTTCTTCCACTTCACAATTGTTTTGACATGTCGCATAAATTCCCAATAAAATGCATAAAAGTATTTGGCTGTAACTTTTTCAAAGGCTCTGTATTTTGGTGTAATGACTGGATATTTACTTCATTTTCTAAAGATTACCCACAGAATACAGCCTGAAAAAACTATTAAAAATGAGATAAAGCCACCGATTAATTTATTCTTCTTTTTTTTTTTTCATAGCGTCGCTATCGACTTCATGGATTCCAAGTTTTTCTGCAAAAACTCTCATCATATGAAAGGTGAAGCCTTAATGAGAAAGAGACACCTTGAGATTCTGGGATATCGTGTTGTTCAGGTAAGAACATTAGCCAGTGCGGTATAGAAATGATCGTCCTACAAACATGAAAGTGTGTGCTTGTGTCCTTTTTCCTTCCCAGATTCCTCACTTTGAATGGAACTCCATGGAGCTTTCTACACCCCATGCATGGAAGAGGTATCTCAGAAACAAAATCTTGGGATAAATTTCTTCCTGAAGCCTTATTTATGCGACAGTGACACTTAACAACAGCTTTTGTAAACGTCGGAGCAGATTATCTGAACAGAAAGTGTTACTTTAGAAGGAGCTCCTTGTTTTTAAGTAAATGTGTCTAGCTGGCATGAATCTACCTCATTCATGTTGAGTGACAGTGAATTATGTGCTTTTGTATTATTAACTTTAAAAAAATAAAATGGGAAGTGATACCCAGTGTTTATTGGATGGGTGAAGGTTTATAACATGAATTTATCTTCATGGTGTTTTTGGCTTTGAAAAGTAATAATTTGTTATACATAGTGGGGTTTTTTTTGTCAAATTTTACAATAATTAATTTAAATTCAAATCTATTCAGTTTATTTATATGGCAATAGCTTAAAAAGTTTTCTATCCCAGCCCAGCAGATGGCATCAAGTCTTTGACTTGCAGAAGTCACTCCACCTAAACGAGCATACAGTGGAAGAGCTCGATTTTTATTTCACCGATTATCTTTCTCATACTGTCACAATTTAGCCATGACTCTAGTGGCTTTTATTTTATAGTAGATTTATAGGAAAGAGGGATGTAAGAGAGGTAACAGATGTCAACAGGCCGGGACTCGAACCCGTGGCGACCATGTCAAGGACCGGAAGTCTCCATACACGGATCACGTCCCCTGTGTCAACACCACACTCAACATAATGATAATTTTAACAAATATGTTGAAACCCAACTCATAAAAAACCCATTAATTTTTATGTAGAAAAGCAGCTTGAAAGGTTTGATTTTAAAATCAGTCAGGAAACTCAGAGATTTGTCTCAAATATATAAACTTTATTTTACTAAGTGTTAAACTTAAATCCGTTTATTTAAGCTAAGTTCTATGTTGTTGTTATATATATATATATATATATATATATATATATATATATATATATATAAGATTGATAAAAGCTTTCACAACAATAAGAACAAGTTCCCTAACTGCATAACATGAGAAAATATTTCAACATTTTAATCAAACTAAAATTCAGCATGGATAGTAAAATTATCTGATTATTAAAACTACGAAACCCATCTTCTGCTAGGAGTTTGTAAATAAAATGATCACGACACACAATAATAGCACAACGGTCCCGTGTTACAGTTTGGGCATTCTGGCTGCATTCAGGCGCATGGAGACACACGAGGCCCCAGCTGCGTAACGCATCTCTCTGATCATGCCGTTCCACTGTTTGGAGTCCTCTTCGTACCTGATGCAGGCAGTAAAAGAAGTTACTGATGTATATGAAAGGAAAGAATGAACTGATGTTCAGGAGAGAAACCCAAGCTTACTGCCAAATGTCAATGACTTCAGTCGGTGCACACTCCTTGTTCTCGTTCTCCACCATGGCAAAGCCTCCCACGGCGTACAGCAGCCCTCCACAGCTCACCATGTTGATCGAACTCCTCTCCTGGGGAAACTCCGTGAAAGGCGACCACCTCCAACAAAACACACACAGTTCTGAGCGCTGGTATTTTATTGATTATTATTTTATAAAATTCAGATTGAATATCCTTCTCAAATCAGTAGGAAGTGATATTGCTTGTTCAGCTGACGACAATCTCTGAGCTACTGAAGAAAATGAAAACTTTCCCCCCGTTTTTCTTGTTGTAAATACTTTATGTAGAATTTGGTTAAGTCTTTCAAAGTGAGAGTGTATTATACTCTCATCAATACTCTATGTATTTTTTCTATCAAATACATAGAAAAAAGATTTACCCATTGATTTGAACATGATTAATTTTATTTGAACATGTTTTTAATTCATACATGCAGTCATATTTGCTTTATTTTGAGGTTTAGTAAACTTTAAAGCTGTTTTTGAGGAATAGTTATCCAGGTCTTTCTAAGGCATGTCAAGTTTTTCATTCAGACATTACCTGCTTTGTTTTTTTATTTTTAACATGTTCTTAATTATTATTCTTTTATAATAATGTATTTATTACACTTCATATAATAATAAACAAGAGAGTTTTCTTTTTGGGATACAAATTCCAGCAAGAATCTGATAGAACCTCAGAGATGAATCATCTTCCAGGTGGTTTTCTGATGTATGACAAGTCTTAAGCCAACAGACTGTGTATGTCTGCTAATTTCATATATTTAACTGCATAAATTGTGTCAGTCTGCTATTAAAAAAGTGCCTTAGAAGCCGGTTTCTTTTGCGAGCGTTCCCAACTGGTTCGTAGCCGACCTCAGTTCATCTCCTGATTTTAGAAAGCTTTTATTTGTCTGAATGACTCAGATGTCAGAGTTAAATGGTTAAAACTAAATAAGTGGTCTGACACTGAGCTAAGAATTACTGACCTGAATATTAGATAAAAACCGTTATAATCCAAAGAAACCCTATTTGATCACAAGAGACATGAAGGAAGACTTATAGACAACAGTACAATAACTCAAATGTTTTAAATAATAAATCATATATTTTTAATTAAAACCCAGCACTTACTTGTTGGTCCCAAAGTCGTAGGCTTCGCACGCTGACGTCAGTCCGTCTTCATTGACTCCCCCAGCAACGATGAGCTTCCCCTTGTGGATAACTGCCCCGAACATGGATCTAGGAGTCTTCATGGAAGCAACCTCCTTCCACTCTGACCTCTTGTGGTTGTATGCAAACATCTTATTGGTTGCTTTACTTTTGGCAAAAAGACAAAACATTGTCCAGGTTGGGTTTAGTGAAAGTCGAGTTTTAATTTAATGGAAGAAAAAAAAAAAAATGTCAACACTGTGACCTCACTTTTCATCTGTTTTTCCTCCCAGGCAGTACACCAGGCCATTCTCGGAGACCACGCAGTGGCCGTGGATTTTCACAGGCAGCTTCTTTGTCTCTGTCCACTTCATTTTTCTAAAAACAGAAGACACAGAACTGCTTTATGGCTCTCTCTAAAACTATACTCAAAATGTTAAACATGCCAAACCTACTCAGTATCATAGCACATCACGGTGTCGTGGGACTCGTTGGACTGCAAGTCTTTTCCCGCCACAGCAAATATTAGGTTTTCGAATTCCCCCATTGCGAAGAGACACCTGGGGGACGGCATTGGTGGCAGGGCTAGCCATTCAGCAGCAAGGCTGTCCAGCTGGAAAGTATAGACATGTTTTAAAAATGGAGTACTGTTGTTTTAATCAAACAACACTTTTCTACCTGGTAGAAGTAACACTGCAGTGGGTTCTCTTTATCCTCCTCGTCTGCAAACAGTCCTCCTAACACGTACAGGTTGTTCTTCTTTGTCGCGAGGCTGACATGGTTTCGGGGAATTCGCTCAGACATTGCAGCAAGAAAGCACTCATTCTCCTGGCCGTCGTAGGCCACTGCAGCAGTGTCGTTAATCATGACGATCACGTCTTTAGCGTGCATGCCATACCTGCGACTGTTGTTCAGGTAACCTGGCAGCGTCCCCTCGTCTCCCTCATCATCACCCGAACCCTTTCTCTTCTCGGGCAGCTTCCCTGCAAATGCTTCCTTTATAACTTTGATCTTTTTGAGGAGCTCTGGGTCAGCCTTGATCAGCTCATCCTTCTCCACTTTTTCCTTGAAGTACTTCTCTGGAAGTAGACGGAAGCGAATGTACTCGAAAGCCTCGTCCAAGGATTTTGCTCGCTTTTCTTTGTCCTTTCTGATCCACCTCATGAGAGCCTCAAACACGGCTTCTTCTTTTTCAACATTCAACGCATCAGTGCCAATGATGGCAAAGATCTCAGGTGGGGCGAGATCTAAGAAATCCTCATCTTTGGCTATGGTCTCGAAGCGATCGGCGATGTAATCTCTTGCTGCCATGGCCAGCCTGGCACAGTTGAGCATCAGTCCCAGCCTGTAGATGGCAAGGCAGCTCTTCTTGGTGAGACTCTTCTGTAGATAGTTCACGCAAACCGTGAACACTGAGGGGATCTGGAAGCGATTTGCTACAACAAAGATGTCCTGGACATTGTTGTCATTGATGTCGATCTCAGCCGAATACAGGTAATTCACAATCACCTCCATAACGTTAGGATCAAGGTTCTCCAAAACAACCTCCTTCCTGTCCTCTTCCTTGCCATCCACAGAGAAGAAAAGCTCCCGGAAATACGGGCTACATGCTGCCAAGATGAGCTGGTGGCTGGGGATGCTTCTGTCCCCAACCTTTAGGACACAGTCAATCAGCTTATTCTCATTCAGCAGCTCTTTGAGTCCATCCTGCAACAGAGTGCTCTGAAACAGACGGAGGTCCTCTCTCAGCCCTTGGGCGTCCATTCTCTTCAGACAGGAAGGCTGAAGACAGCAAACTACAGGCACACAGGTCTGTAGGCGCTTCAATATAAACGTGGCCTCCTAAATATAGCCCACCAGCCCAACCATGAAGAATTCAGGTTGGCCAAAGTGGAGCTCTCACACAGCTGTCACAAAACCCCTAATAACTGTGGAGCCTCGTCACCTCTACGTTGTTGAGCAGCCACACAGAAATATCACAATCTTTTTAAATTTAGCTGTGGCTTTCTTTTAGAGAGGAAGACAGTTTTAAAAGGAAAACTTACCTGGTTTATTCTCAATGTTGTATATTATCTCAAATCATGTGGCTGACATCTTCTGTGAAGTATTTTTGGTACAATGAAAGCAACCCCATGTTGGCTCAGAGTTCATTGATAGCAGTGACAACCCAGCTTCAGTTTGTGAGATTTGGTAAGACATTTAAAGGGACGTCCTCTAATCAGCAGCCAGGTTGGAGAACTGCAGCCACACCAGGAGGTGGCAGCTTGTCCTCCATTCTTTAAATGTTTGAACAACTTTGTAATCAGGCCACATACAGACCTATTCAGTCTGTGGATGTTTAATTAGACATTAAGAAATGCTACTCCAACCCCACAGTTTACTTAAATAGATTTTATTCTTAAGAGGCTTTTATAGGGTTGCTAAACATTTATATGTTAATACAACTTTATGGCAGACATTTCAGAAGTGAGCAGACTTTAATTATGGCCAAAACATAGAAACTTATTTCCTTTCTTCCATAAGAAAGGAAGGAAGGGTCGATAGGGAGGTAGGAAACAAGGAAGGAAGGAAAACGAGAAATGGAGGAAGAAAGAGAAGACATAAGGAAGGGACAAGAAAGAAATTCCACACTTCTTCAGGCTGCATGGAAACCCTGTTTTCACAGCATTTAAAAACTACAAAAAAAGCAAAACAAAAAAGCAAACAATTCAAATTACTATTTTTTTTTTTTTTTTTACCAGATATGAAATTTAGTACCTTATAAATTATCTATGCAACTTTAATCTTGGCCTATAAATAATAAATAAATGCACTCTTGTCTGTACATGGAGAACACAGATGTTTCACGTTGTTTTAGCCTATGACTTCCCACAGCCCCTGGAGTGTAAAGCCATCCTTAAGCTTCTCAATGGCGAGGCCAAGCTCATCAGAGAAAACTGCTTCACGGTCTTGTTGCTGTAGTATCACAACAAAGATATCAGGTTCTCGCATTTTTTAAAATGAGCTGAAAACTTGAGTTTATTTCATGACTATATTTACCTTGTGCCCATCAGCAAAGTAGGCCTGGAAAAAAAAAAAACACATACAGAGGTTATTAAAGTTATTGCAATCAGCAGTGTATTCTAGTTGTTAAGGTAAGATCATTGTTGCTGGTGAGCAACACAGACAGAAGCACTAAGCAACGTGAACTCTTGTTGGTTTGACATGCATTAGCTCGTAGTTATTGTGAGAGTCTGACAGGCTTTAGACTCCCAGAGGAGTGACCAGTGTGGCGAAGGCCAGCAGCAGGCTCTCACTCACAGTGAACGCATCGGTCTGTTCGTCAGGCTCAATTTCCACGTCATCAGGAAGCTGTTCCACAGTCAGTTCTTCCAGCGGCTGGGGCTGAAAACGGCACAATGAGAAATGTTAGAGGATATCTCCAGAATACCTTGCAAAAGTCTTAATACCCCTCAAACTTAAAATTTTAGAGACTTAAACAAAGTAGTGAGTAATTGTGAAGTTCATTGGTGACTAAGCACATTTTCAAAAGCTTCACAAACAAAACCTGAAAAGTGTGGCAGCTTTTCACTGCATCTACAGCTGCAACTCTTTGAGGCGTGACTCTACCAGTTTTGCACATGCACTGTTATCATTAAGTTTTCCAAGTCTTACCACATTATCCCTTTGGGATTTCTTTCTAGACTTTGAATCATTCTGACATATAAATATGCTTGGAGGTAAACCATGTTATTGCTGCCATAGCAATATGTTTAAGGCTGTTGTCGTTAAAAATGATGTCTATGTTCGCCTACCTTTTCCTCCATTTCATAATCCACTCCAAAGATTGGGTTTGTAGAGTAAACTTTATGCAAAGAGTTGATTTCTTTGAGAGCATCTTGCAGCTTCTCCACCGGATCGATTTTAAACCCAAGCACATATCCTCCACTCTGAAACAGCAAGGTCGCTGTTATTATTATATCATAACAGCAAGAAGAGGAAAACCTGTATTATGAGAACGTCACCTGTCGGGAACTTTCAATCACCAGAGCCAGGCCAAACTTTGAGTCTCTTATTCTGATCGACCACTTGGAAAGAACAGAAAATTATTAGTTAAATAGGCCCTAGGCTTACAGCACAGACTTTTTTTTTGCCATATTCACTCGATAACCATACATTTCACCTGGTATGTTATGCTTTATGACAGTGTTTTTAAAGTGCTTATGCTAATCCATGTTCCACTGTCAAGTTTAAGCAAATTAACATAGTTGGGCACAGTTCCAGAAAAAGGATTTGCTTTTTAAATTTGATTTTTCTGCTATAGAAAGGTTTATAAAAAACAGATTGCAAAGAAAGAAAAAAAAACTATTTTCTTTACATTTTGTGACATGTTCATGAATAAAATCATTTAAATTCAGGTGTGCTGAACCATGGGAACAAAAACTTGAAATTATACAAAGTAATGACTACGGCACACTTCACCCAACTCTTCTTCTAAAGCTATCTATCAGTGCCATCCTATACTCCTGGATTATCATCCTGTCATATATTTATGTAGAGACTCACTCAATTATTCCTGTAAGAAGGTAAAAAAAAAAGAAGTCCCGATGTCCACTGTAGAGTACATTTATAAATTAGCTGTTTTTCTTGTGCATGAAATGAACTCCTTGGTCTAAGCAAAATCAAGACATCAGAATCAAATCTTACAATCTGTAGGTAAGGAATGCTGACGTTGAAACTCTCGTTCATATTGGCATGCCACACAATCCGAACATTGGTGATAAAGAAGGTTCCCAGGTTACCCTACAAAAGAATATCATGTTACACAAAAATTTTTCATTTCAAATGGTGACATACATAGAATCTTGGATACATATGAATTTGACTTCTACTGTAGTTATGCTCTCTCTCTCAGGTACTGAACAACAGCAGTACCTGATCACTGGAGAGATTCCAAACCCCGTTGATTTTATCATATACTTGCTCCTGAGGCAAGAGTCGAAGCTGCTTGTTTTGAATAAGAGCAGCTCGCAGTTTCAGGTCTCTGTACATCTTAGAGGTCTCATAAGCCCTGTTGCGAAACATAAAATGTCAAACTCTTAATAAGGCACCTACTAAATTTAAAATATAACCCTCCTTCAGTTTTGTTTACCTGTGTACAGCAATGACTGAGGTAAAGAGCCTAGGACTTCCGAGAACCAGGTTGGTAAAAATGAACTCGAATCTCGTGTTGTTGGACTTTGTTAAGATGTAGAGTGCTTCAGTATGACCCCTCAGTTTCTAGAAAACCAAATTAAATTTAGATGTAAAAACTACTGACAATCCACAGGAAAGTTCAAATGAAACTTTAAGAAAGTGAAAAATAAGGTTACTCACAGAGTTTGCAGTCCTTGTTGTGATGTTAATAATAGTGTTATAACCAACAGCTAATAAAAATAATAGAAAACATCACATTTTACATTTGACAAACTATATGAAATAGAAGTATTGTAGATAAAAATGTTTTATGAAAAGCTTCTTGAGTCAAATCCGAACCTAATAAACCACACTGCATTCAGGAATATTATTTACCATTTCAGACATTTAGTTTTACTCACATAAGTTGACTCTTGGCAGAGCCGAAGAGTGCCAAATGATTCTCAGGTTTGTCACCAAGAGCCGTCCTGAAATAGGGAGACAATCCTTATTCTATAACTCAAATCACACCAGCTACGCATTAATGGTACACGGGAATGGCAAAGTTACCTCGTTCTCCATTATTTCCTTTCGTATCTTCAATTGAGTCCAGACAATCGATCAACACTTCTCCTGGACGGGTTTTCATCTGTCTGAGCACAGGAAGATGATCATAGGTTATTTATTTAGGTGTAAGAGATCAGTGCAGAAACTCTGAAACCCAGAAAAAAGGTAACTCTGATAAAAAGCTAACATTAAAGAAAATAAATCAACAACCAACCAAAAACAGTTAATTATGGGAGCTATTTTGGATTAGCCATCTAGCTGCGTTCTGGAGCGAAGTGAGCTTGCTAGCTATGTTACGGTTAATATTCCCAAATGATGATTAACTCACTGCGCAGTAATGTCAAATCTAACATCTCTGTCTTCCCAGAGAGCATCTAACGCCGCCGCCATTATCTTTACGCCACCACTCTTAATGTTTTGTGGACATTAACACCCAAACTGCCGCAACAGCAAGAGCTAGCTAAAGCCAATCTGAATAATCCTGCATAGCGTCACAGTCTCCATGACAACAGACGGAAAGCGTAAGGGATAAACTTCCTTAAACGCGCATTTCTAGAAACAGCAGCAACGGGTGACAAAAAATATGTCCAAATAAGATAAATGTAGCACTACAAATAATGTGTTGTTGTGTTCGTTTTTAAATAAAATCATCAATCAAACTTTATTTCTAGAGCAACATAAAGTGCTTTGCAGAGTGCTTATCAGAATATGCAGTTGATGGAGGAAGACACAAATGATGGAAGAAGTTGATTCAGAAAGGGATGTGGAGAGGAACTAAATAAAAGAGGCACTTTAAGAAAGTGTAACCTAAAACATTTTGTTTTTTCTAGTATCAATATTTTTATCTTATGTTTTTATAACTCTCTCTGCACTGTTGCTCAATTGCAGAGGTACTGTTGTCGACTCTTTCCATGAAACAGGAACTACAATTCCAGCTGAACAGGAGTCCTTGAGTTAAAAGGATTTTCATACCATTTTATTGCTGCACAAATGACAGGAGTGGAGACATTACAATCATAATCATTTTTTATTGTAATTAATTTGTTTCTCTCTTTGCCACAAAAATAATGGGGAGAATATTAACTAGACTGTATAAAACAATAAAAAACAAAAGTAATCTGAAATTCTTAATGTGTCTATAGGAAGCTATGTGATTTTATCAGATTTTGATGTTCCTAAATTGGATATGGAGAGAACTAGAGTGCATTATGTCTGCATATGAAAATATTGTGTGTTATAGAAAAGCCTCCATATGATGTCAACCATTGATTTGCTACTAGGTCAGTTACTTTGGTCTCCATGTTGTCCTTAATATTGTGTGCATAAATGACTGCTTAATTTAGAAAAAATAAAAAATAAACGAAGGAAAAGCAGTTTTATACTGAAATCTTATTTTAAAGTGGTGTTTTCATAGGTCTCAAATTTACGGACATTTTAAGTATGATGCAAAGGTGCAAAGTAAATAACAAAACCTTGGAAAAAATGTCATATTTACAAAAGCAGTTAATACATTACAAAGATATGTCTTCTAATTTAAGAAATAGAAAACAAAATCACACAATGATGACTTTAATTTCCTTTGATATTTATAAAAACATGTACAAAAAAGACAGAAATCATAATTTCAATTTTATTAGTTTTAAAAGCATCTGTTCAGAAATACCCCACTGTATGTGTGCACACACCCACACACACACACCCACACAAATACACACACACACGTGTATATATATATATATATATATATATATATATATATATATATATATATATATACATATATATATATATATATATATATATATATATATAAACAAACCTGCTTCTATCTTCATTTTTCTGAAATTTGCAGTGGACCATTTAGAGCAGCATTTGATAATCACAGCTGCCTTTAATAACCCCGAAAACATACTATTAAGAAAAAAATTAAGAAACCCAAAGAGATATGTCGTAAAAAATATATTACAGCAAATATCTTAACATTACTGTCTGGTTGGAGATATGTAACTAAACAGATGGCATGAAAAAGATGTCTGACTCTGCATTTTCTGTGGTTGTCCCATTAAATTCATGACATCTAAACCCTAAAAAAACCCTGTTTTCTAAAATATTATGACTACACATTCAATCCTGAGGTAAAGAAGTTGGTTAGTTTTTCAAGCAGGTTGGTGGATATATTTTCAAAGTAATAATTTCTGAAATATATTTAATATTGAACAACATATGCTTGTGTATTTGTGTATCTGAGGACAGAAGTGTTCAAAAAGTGCAAGAAAACTGCTGAATACAAGTGAGTAAACTAGAAATATTGAGACTTCAGAATAATCACAACGTCTTTCCAAATTGTCTTCTTATCCGGCTGAAACAGAAACAAATATTTGGTTTTGGACAAAAGGAGTAAAAAGCAGAACATGCCTGTTTGACTTGAAATCACTGACTGAGCTCACCTGTTCTTAAAAAAACACAAGTGTTCTTGCATTCATCTTCAGTTTCATAGCGGTTTTCATTCCCACCGCAGCCTCCGTACCAGAACTGTGCACAGGCGTTGGCCTGTTTGTCATAATACCAGCGGATTAAGTAGTTTCTGCAGGTTCCTTGGTCCAAAATGAGATTGCAGCGAGGATCAAGAGCAGGGACCTCTGAAAAAGAAATGGGTGAATTTTCAAAAAAATTTGCCCACCAAAACTAAACCAACAGGTATTTGGTTACCACATGAAATTTAAATAAAAAAAGATTTTTAAAAGTAGGAATTATTATTTATAGCAAAGCAATGCACAAAGGAAAATCTCAAACTCCTAAAACATTAACAAATGATTGTATTTCTGGGCTCAATTCTTAAATTTAATGATCTCAATAAGTCAATGCTTTTCTCCTTCTTCTACTACTAACTTTGTACTTTTCATTAACATAGAGAGTAGTCCTTCTTCAGATCTTCTGTTTGTTGTTTGTTCATTCTGCTCTGTCCCCTCAATCCCCAGTCACTCGTGGCAGGTAGCTGCTCGTACTGATCCAGGTTATGCTGGAGTTTTCTTCTTGTTAAAGGGGAGTTTTTCCACTGTCGCTACAGCCTTGCAGAGGGTTTGCTGCAAGTCAATCACTCAATGTAGTCTCCTGAGTTTCCTCAGATGGAAAACTTTTTTTAAACTAATTTAAATGACAAACTGAACTTAACTACATTACTTGCCAACTATAGGTTCAATTAGAATTGGACTGAAATGACTTATTTTGTGCAGTACTTTGGGGGATGACGTGGTGTGAATTAGAGCTATATTATGCTACATGTAATTAACTGACTTCAATTGAATTATAATATTAGCATAGCTGTTTTCACAGAATTTATATCTAAGTCTAAGTCATGCCACAGAAGTAATTTTCTTGCAATGAGCTTTTTGAGTAGAAGTGCAGAACTCACCTTTAGGTAAGCCTGGAGTCACTACAACCTCCTTCTGCTTAGAGTCTGAAAACGTGTTAGACGCTGGCGTTGACAAAGGTGATGAGGATACAGGTGCTGCTGATGATGATAAAACTTCCTCCTTGGATGCAGAACGTTCTCCTCCAGCTGATGACATTGTGGCTTTGACGACATTGACTGCAGATGTGCTGCTGCCGGTCTGCACACGAGCCCTCAGGTCTAAATCTTCCCCATCATCGTCTTCCACTACCTAAAATCAAATTATTCAATAAAATATGTTTCCTGTAGAAATATTTTGTGAGTAAAAAGTTCAGAGGTCTGGTACCTGTAGAGGACTGGGATCAGCACTGATGGGCAGTGTAAAAGTGTCACCACGACCTCTGTTGTTGGTTTCTCTTTGATTTTTAACTCCCTTTTCATACCTGTTCCCACGTCCACTGTTTCCATAACTGTTATGGTCAAACCCATTATATCCATTGACATACCCTCCATTGACTCTATGAAGACCTAGTCCGTTGTTGCTGTTCCATGCCCCATTTGGGATGTGATTGTAAATGAGAGCGCCGTTTTCGTCTTCACAGAACTTGCTGACCAGTTTAGATTCCAGTGCTGAGAAGAGGCAAGAGATGTGTCAATTTGGACTGTTTGCACAAACTGAAAGTCAAAAAATATTAATACTTGACTCAAATCATCACCTGGTAGAGTGTTGTAGTCATCGATCAGGTACATGTGTTCAGAGTCTGGGTCAGAGGCAATGAGGTTAAGTTCTCGTAGGAACTCAGCCTGTGTGGGATCAGAAGAATTAACTATTCCCAAAGCATACATCTCAATGTTTGCTGCATGAGCCTCTCGCACTGCCAAATCAAGTTTGACAGGATCTCGCTTGTCTGTCTGACCGTCAGTGATGACGATGGCTACTTTTTGGACTCCAAACCGAGCGTTGAAGAAAGCCTCTTGGGTCGCCTTCCTGATAGCGGTCCCTGTGTAGGTGCCCTCACCCAGGTAAGGCATTTTTCGGATTGCTTCCTTTACGTCCTCCTTGGTCAAATAACGAGCCAGGCTGAACTCTAGCAGGACATCCAGACTGTAGAGAACCAGTCCGATCCTGGTGGAATTGCGTCCAACAGTGGTTCTGTCCACCAACCGAGTGACAAAGTCTTTGATTATCTCAAAGTTCTCAGGACCAACGCTCTCTGAGCTGTCGATGACAAACACAAGCTCCATCGGTCTTTCTTTGCACTTGATGCCACATCCTGAAATGCGGAAAGAAGACAATTCCATTAAAAACACAATTGTATTGCTTGTGCTGAGTGGACATTTGATTTAAACAAGCCCATCACTGCTGTGCAACAAATAATTCTCTAAGCACAAGCCTGCAAGAGCCAAAGGTTTTCACATGACAGCAAAACAACAGCCAGACCCCTTCTGAAGTGGTAGCAACAGAGAAACAGTTTGTTTCATTTTGTCTAGTCTGGATTTTGTCATTTGTATTTGTGTGTGCTCGTCTGAATTTTCTGCGACATATTTTCTTTTATGCCTTTCCAGTGGTTTTACTTGATGTGTGTGTTTGCTCCACACCTGTATCCTGCTGCGTTTGCTGATCCTCAATAAGTAAGGACATAAAACTTTGGGTTTTATGTCCCAATATTGGGAATCAATGCCGAGTAGAACCTGAGGTTTGAGGTTTTGTATATATAACATCTGTTTTTGGCCAGGTCATTTGAGACAGGACACATGAAAATGACATTTGGGTGACCTTCTTACCACATATTTCTTTGATCATCCTTATAATGTCTTCTCTCTGTAAAAGGAAGCAAACTTTAAGAACTGAACAGGATGTTAGTTGAAAATAAAAGCATTTGGCTGATTTAGTTAACTTACTGTAAGGCCCGGTTCACCCTTGGTCCCTGCTCTGCCCTGTTATTTGAAAACATAACGTTAAAAATGATCACTGTGTTGATCTCATACTGCTAGGATAAACAGTTTTAGTTTCACCTGTGACTAGAGTTGGATGAATGCTAACCTGTATACCCACATTTCACACAATTACTTTTTCACATATTTTACCATTTCTCCAGGGACTCCAGGATCACCCATGTCTCCTTTTGAGCCTTTCATTCCCCTCTCTCCCTGTGACCCGCGGTCCCCCTGACCCAAAGAAAGACACATTTTCACTATAGGTAAATAAATTGGATATTGATGAACTGTTTGAATATAAATGGTAATCCGTTACTTTAGGTCCAGGATATCCTTCTCCTTGAGGCCCTCTGGGTCCAGTCATGCCTTGAGATCCTGGCTCTCCCTGAGATTAGATTTTAAATTAAATTAATTTAGCTACAGTCCTTCAAACTTAGAACACCCTATAATAAAATTGGTGATATTATGGAATAGCATTCATATTGAGTTACATTAAATGAAATAACTAATTTACCTTTGGGCCTTGAATACCTTCTCCTGGAGGTCCAGGTGGACCAATTGGTCCTGGCCTCCCAATATTACCCTAATATTAAGAAAAGATCAGGTTTATGAATCCTGAAAAAACATTTAGATACAGCATACAAGAATTTTATTCATTTTATAAAAAAAATATTAACAAAGGCAATTCTAAAAACTACCCCACGTTTAAAAATGGACAAATAAACAAATGTTATGTGTTTGATTGACTGCATGAATGTTTTCTTAAAATAACTAAACTCTGATAAAATGCATAAATTTCTCCATTTTATTTTTGAAAAAACTAATAAAAAATGTGAAATACGTTGATAAAAAAAAATACTTAAGATGTTCTGGTATTGGAGAGACTGGTTGGTGATGGTTTTAGGTGATTTTTCTAAATATTCGAGAAATACAATTTTCCTTTTGTTCCTGCAATTGTTTTTTAAGGTGAACTGAACAAGCAGAAAATATTTGTTTTATAATCTCACAGAGGATTAACTGTACCATCCCTCTTATTCAAAGTTAAATTTTACAAGGTCTGCATTGAAATAAAATTAAAGGCAACAAGCTCCCTGCTTGTTTTTGTTAATTTTCTACTTTTTGAAGCTTTTTCTGAGTTAGAGTTGTTGATGCAACTGCAAGGAATGAGATCTTCCTTACTGGTGGTCCCAGTACGCCCTCGCCTGGTGGGCCGGGCAAACCCGGTAGGCCTCTAAAGCCAACGTCACCCTGAAACAGAGATGAGGATTCCCATAAGGGCAGCAGAAACACAGATTGAGGGGGAAACTGTTCAGATCACAAAATGTCATGTTGACAAACCTTTGGACCAGGAATTCCCACTCCCTCCGGTCCAGGCTCACCTGGTAACCCTGGCACGCCTGGAGGGCCCTGGACACAGAACAGAGGCGTTTTCTAAGAGTTCTGTTTGCAGACATTGCACAGTTTTATGTTTTGGTAAATGACAATACCACAGGGCCTGGGATGCCTTCACCCTTTGGCCCAACTGGACCCGTTAGACCTGTAAGACCTCGATCACCCTGAAAACAGAAAAAAAAAAAAAAAAAGAAAATCACTGATGAAAACTGACATCATTTTGTAGACAGCTCTGTGAAAAAGCACGTCAAATCTTAAGTGATAGCATTTACCTTGGGACCAGGTAGACCCAGACCCGTTTCCCCAATAGGACCAGGAGGACCAGCAGGACCAACTTCACCCTGAACACGATGAAACACAAATGCCAAACTGATTACTTAAACCAGCTTTTTCACTCCATCTTTGCCATCAGGTTTTATTTGACAGGTTAGTTCTTTGCTGCCAAAATCCATGTTCAGACCCCTGTTCTACCTTTGGACCTGATACGGACCGTCCCGGCTGCCCTGACATGCCCTGTGGACCTGGAATTCCACGTTCACCCTGAAAGAAGAGAATTGGCAAGACAACTCTGACTTAATTATGCATGTGTAAAGAAACATTTGTCCTGCCAACATCATTAAAAACTACGTATTTGGCTCTGCTTGGTTAGTGTGGCATAAATCTTCACCAGCTGCCAATTCATGGAGCTGGAGCTCCAAGGTTGTCGAATGTTTCTATCCAACAACAACAACATTAATATATTTGTAGTCTTGCATTAGGTCTCTCACTTTTGATCCGGAAGGTCCTGGAATCCCAGGAGGACCATGTAGTCCCCGGATCCCTCTCAGACCCTGGTCGCCCTAAAACAGAGAACACCAGGCACGATCGAAGTGAAATCATTTTTAATCCTACACAAGAATTAATAATGAAACATACCTTCTCTCCTTGAATGCCAATGCCTTGAGCTCCCTCGGGACCTCTTGAGCCAGATAAGCCAGGCTCCCCCTTAAGTGAGTGAACAAGGAGCTCTTTTAATCGTGGCCAAAAAAATGCATGTTCACCCACTGCGCAACATGCTTTACCTTCTGTCCTGGAGCGCCATCTTCTCCTGGAAGACCAGGCAGGCCTCCTGGTCCTGGGTCTCCAGGTACTCCCTACAATTTCAGTCGGATACGTTTCATATTTTATTTTCCGAATATGTTGGAAAATATTAGCAGACTTTTCATGGTGATGAAAGTTTAGTCACAAGAAGTGATTTATACACCTTTGGACCAGGTTCACCGATGCCTCTTTCTCCAGGAGCTCCCTGCTCTCCTGGTAAGCCTTGGTCACCCTGAAAGGAAAATGTTATTAATACACAATGTTATAAGCCATATGGCTTGTGACCCAGGGTGGTATTAGAAATGGGGACACACAAGCATCGTATTTTTAAAAAGCCATTTAGGGGTTCTCATTGTTTTTATATATATGAGGTCATTTGGAGGTTTGTGCCCCCATTTAATAGAGTAGTTTAATGTTCCATGTTTTCTTTATTTGCATTATAAATATTGTATATGTGTGATAAGTTTTTGCTGTTTAGCTTTGTATAACAGAAACCAACAAAACACTGACAGCACAATATGGATTTTTTTTCAAACTCTTGTTTTCAACTCTTTCCTTTTTTGGGACAAACCTTAGGTCCAGATAATCCTTCCCCTGGAACTCCTCTGACTCCTGGCGGGCCCCTTGGTCCCTGGACTCCCTGCATAATAATATTGATTGAACTCTTACTTAAAACATCATTTGCTACAATGGGTGGGTTTCTTTTAGTTATAAGGTAGCCTTAGCAACATTTAATCAAATTGAATTTAGCTTACCTTTTCTCCCTGAATGCCCACCCCTGTCTCTCCAGTTGGTCCGGGAAAACCTGGTGGTCCCAGTTCACCCTGGAGGTAAAGGACCATAGTTAAGACAATCCTTATCAACGGTGGATGATGATAGTTTTTATGACCAGTCTACAGTTCTCAGCTGGAACTTATTACCACAGCACAAAGAAGAAGTCTGACAAAAGGCCCATCATTACCGAAATTAAAAGGTTGGACTCAGCGCAGGCCTCCTACACAGTTTTCATTTTAAAATAAGACACTTTTCCACTCTCAAAAATCAATTTTTCATATTATCATTATGCATTTTATAATTAGGCTTTTATAGTATAATGATGTTTTTTTTTAACATCTTCAACATTCTGAATATTTAAGAATGAAATGCTTAGCAAGTCAGGTGTTCCCTATTTTTTCCTCGACTTGTGACATCGGTGGAGGCGCAAATTTGCCTTGATTAAATAAATTAAAGGATCAATAAAATAGTAACTATACCACCAAATGGAAAAAAAAACTAAAACAAAAGTCGAGTATTATTATTTTTTGATAAGTTGTGACATAAATTGATTTTATTAGCATTTCAACCTCTTCCCTATATTCACTTGCACTTTTTACCTTTTCATGTGTCTCATTGTCGATACCCGTAACTCCATGTTGAAATGGAATGTCCTTTCTGATTTATTATAAAACATATTATAGTCTGAAACTGTATCAAACAGCCAATCAGCTGGAACGTACTAATGAACTGAAAAGTGAGGGAGCCAAATTCCATGCTTGGTTTCATAACCACGTCTCAAATGTCAGTGCATGCAATTGTGTGCATGTAAGACTTTGAAACTACAACATGCAAATAAACTGACCCTATCATCTTTTCACTCTTGCAAAGCAAAAGAGAAAAGATGTTTTGATCTCAACTGACAAACTATATCCAGGTGTGTTTAATCAGCTTTCTGTCTAAAAGTGAGCATCTGATGCAAAGACGTAACATGGTTTACGCAAAAGGTTATCTACGTAAGAACAAAGCACGCTGGATCTGGATCAGAACAGAAACATTTGCTTTATTGGATAATAGTAAGTCAGAAAGGTTGCCACACATAGAAAAATCAAATTATAACATTTTTTCAAATGTATTGTACATTTAAAATGTGGCTAACTTTAATGACAAACGTTCTTTCATGTGAATTACTGTAGTTGTTTAAAATTACTAAGTCTTACAGCGCAGTTTGCAACAAGTTGTACTTGCTGCAACTTTCCCACAGCAACCAGATGTTAAAGGTGGTAAACAACCATCAAGCCTTGCTTTTATGTTATAGTGGAATATCCTGTAGCCTGGGGCATCTTTTGGGATTCCCCCTAATTTTCAGAAAGTGTACTGTTACAGTTAACTCCACTCATTAAATGCATTTACAACCCACCTTTTCTCCTTTGATGCTTACACCCTGCTGGCCCCTCGGCCCCCTCGGTCCTGAGAGCCCTCGATCCCCCTGCAGAAAAAGAAACCAGGTGAATCCCATCAATTTACATCACAGCATTTACAAATACGGCCATGTGGAAGCAAATGGGCTAAAAGTCTGTCCTGGTGGGGAAACGTAATGACTCCATGTTAATTGCCTGCAGAGCTTTTTGATTCAGGACCAGTCTGGGTAAAAAGTGGGACCTAGCTAATTTCCAGTGGGTCTCATAACAGAAGCCCATTGTCAGCCTAGATTTACTAATATCTAATCCAACCTAGGCAATCTGTTTGAAATCCACACACACACATTGCAGGAACATTTGATTACTTACAATTAAATAAAATTAAAATAAAATTAAAATTAAATAAAACTTTTATATTTCTTAATGGAAAATGTTCAACAATCACATACAGATACTACTGTTAATTAATCCACAAACTGCAACAGTAAGATGATAGGATTATGTTATAACAATGCACAATCTGTAATTTGCAGAAACTTTCTAAGTCATCTCGGTTCCTTTCTATGACCTTACCAGGTATTTTGTGGAACCTTCTATGTAACTTTCAGGAAATTATCAGATTCTGTCTTGGAACTTACAAATGATTTTTATAAAACTTACCAGATGTTTTCCAGAACTTAAAATGCAGATTATGAAAGTCTGACGGAACCTTAATGAAACTTTCACAAAACCTAGCAGGTACATTCACCTAGCTTACATGGAGGTTTCTGGAACATACCAGGCGTTATAATGAAACTTTGGTGGAACTTGCCGGGTTCCTTCAGGAACTGGGTTAAATTATGAAAGACACTTTCATGGAACTTCGGCTGAACTCATAAATTGTGTTCTGCAGATGATCGTCAGAAGTTTTATGAAAGTTCCTGAAAGTACCTGCTAAATTTTCATGAATGTTCCATCAAAGTTCTCTGGAACTTTCCAGAGGTTACCTTGTAATTCAACCAAGTTCCTGAAAGTACTACAAATTATACTACTACTTATGTTTTTTCTTTTTTTTTTAAGTTGAAGTAAGTGCTTTGCTACCAGCTGTGCATTTCTGTCCTAAATGTTGAATGGATCGTCTTCTTTGTGTTTCAGGAGGCAGCATGCCTTGGCTTGCTTGGATCAAAGCTCTTAGAAGCAGAAACCAAGAGAGTCAACAGTTGAGCTGCGAGTCAGTGAGCTGGAGCAGGGGCTAACCTTGACAGACTGGAGAATGGCTCTGCTAAGATACAACCAAATTGCCTCTCAGTTACGGTTTTAAATTCCATCTTTTGCACTTGACTTTATAATATCTTCATTTCCTGTATAGTTTTCAGTCTAGAGTTTACTTTTAATGGTTGATAACAACAGTTTCTCTTTGTGCCTTAGTTAGCTGACCTCGACTGAAAACATATTTTTATCAATACAGCATGTGAAAGTCACTGCATCCTTCTGTCATCCCTTAAAAGAACAACTATTTTTATTAGCTTCCTATCTAATATGCAGCACTTAAAAATAACCTTTGGTCCAGGAAGTCCTTCTCCTTGGGGTCCTTTTTCCCCTTGAACGCCTTGCTGTCCTTGGGGTCCCTATAGAGAAAGTAAAAATGTACATGTCACCCACACAGTAAGAAGAAAATGAACAATATTAGTCTAAAGGAGAGTCACAAATTGTGTGTTGTAACTTACAGGAGGACCAGGCTCTCCCACCCCATGAGGACCAGGAGGACCTGGTCGGCCCTGGAACCCCATGTCACCCTACGAATTAATAAAAACTTATTAAGTGACTCTCAATGACAATAATTGATCACAAATAGATAGATTACGTATGATGACTTACTTTTGAACCAGGAAGTCCAATACCAGTTTCTCCTTGAATTCCAGGAGGACCCGAAAGGCCTCGTTCTCCCTGCAATTAAAAAAACTAAAACAGTTTAACAAGTTTTTAAAATATTTTTGTGAGTCTTAATGCTTGGCTTTAGATTCATTAATAAGTAATAAAAAATAAGCAGTTAACCTGTTGACTGGAGTCGATAACAGTAATGGAGTTCTCGTTTAGAAAAAACACATATCAGTCTGTAGCTAACTGCTAATCAGAGATTCGCACCATCTTAGAAGTTCTCCAGTTTAGGAACACAAAATGCAAACACTAATTTATGAATGACTAAAATGTTGACACACGTTTTACAGGTGGTAAATACATAGAAGTGGAGGATTATTTACATTACAATAGGCATGCGTGTTAACTTTTACTCTGACCTCAATATATGTTTCACACAGGAGGATTATTGATGACGCACCACCTCCAACCTCCAGTTTCTGGGCAAATAATTACCTGTTTTTCTGTACATCACTGCTCAATGTAAATGTGATTATGTTTGACAAGTTTATGAAATATTCGGTAACACTTTATTTGAAGGGGGGTGAATAAGACTGACATGACACTTTCATAAACATGACATAACACCTGTCATGAACATGAATAAGTCTTCATGAATATTTATGACTGTTGTCATAAAGTGTCATTCGGTAAATTATGACACTTTTAATACAAAGTTGACATGATTCAAAATGTCTTTGTTATGACAACTTGACATTAACCAAGAAATCATTACTGATATAAATTTGTTATAAAAGTATTACTGATTTCACTTTAAAAATTAGGTAACTTTATGTTATTAAAGGTAAAGTTTAAACGATTTCTTGGTTAATGTCAAGTTGTCATAACAAAGACATTTTGAATAATGTCAACTTTGTATTAAAAGTGTCATAATTTACCGAATGACGCTTTATGACAACAGTCATAAATATTCATGAGACTTATTCATGTTCATGACAGCTGTTATGTCATGTTTATGACAGTATCATGACAGTCTTATTCACCCCCCTTCAAATAAAGTGTTACCCACATTTGTGTATGTTACTGGTATGCATTACTTTAAAAGT
>NW_015112653.1:1037772-1087341 GCF_001443285.1 Poecilia latipinna | reverse complement strand
ACTTTTAAAGTAATGCATACCAGTAACATACACAAATGTGGGTAACACTTTATTTGAAGGGGGGTGAATAAGACTGTCATGATACTGTCATAAACATGACATAACACCTGTCATGAACATGAATAAGTCTCATGAATATTTATGACTGTTGTCATAAAGCGTCATTCGGTAAATTATGACACTTTTAATACAAAGTTGACATTATTAAAAATGTCTTTGTTATGACAACTTGACATTAACCAGGAAATCATTACTGTTTAAACTTTACCTTTAATAACATAAAGTTACCTAATTTTTAAAGTGCAATCAGTAATACTTTTATAACAAATTTACATCAGTAATGATTTCTTGGTTAATGTCAAGTTGTCATAACAACGACATTTTGAATAATGTCAACGTTGTATTGAAAGTGTCATAATTTACCGAATGACGCTTTATGACAACAGTCATAAATATTCATGAAGGCTTATTCATGTTCATGACAGCTGTTATGTCATGTTTATGACAGTATCATGACAGTCTTATTCACCCCCCTTCAAATAAAGTGTTACCAAATATTCTTAGTTAAATGAGACTCAAGACAGCAGAGGTTTATTTTCTGTATTTTCCCATTTAACTTAGGTAGCTATTAAAAATGTAAATATGACTGTGAGTAATATAATGATTTCAGCCTTTTATGGTATAAAAGCATATTATCATTATGCATATCATCATTATGCATTTTATAATTAGGCTTTTATAGTATAATGATAAGTATTTATGAGATATATTCAATCCTACAATAGCTCATTCAATGGGGAGGAACAAAAATCATACTAAGAGACCACTAAGACTCCAGTTAATCCTAATCCTAATATAGATATTTCCATGGCCAGACAGGCCACACAGACTTTCCATCCATGGCCATAAATGTAAGCCATGTTTGAGAGACTGACATTGCTGCAGGGTCTTTTCTTTTGCTCTGTATTTAGTTGCAGGAAACAGGCCAAAAGAGATCCTGCATTCATTATGATGATTGTAGTAGTGAGTCATGACGGGGGTAAGGAGGGCTTACAAGTGTTTTGCTTTGGGGTTAATACCAAAGTATTACAGCTCCAAAACTCTTGTTCAAACATATCATAAAAGGAAATGCAGAGCAGAGGTTGCAACATATACGTGGGATGAGCAGAGTAAAATTAGTCAAATAAGAGACTAACCTGCTTTCCCTGAGGCCCCTCTGGTCCAACGTCTCCATGTGGTCCTGGTAACCCCTGGGCAGAAAATCAAACAGAAATTCATAGAATGATCAAAATGTTTTCATTTCACAGGTGATTTCCCCCCCCCCCCATTCCTAATATCAAATAGGAATCCAGTGAGTAATTCATTTTGGTCCATAATACTTCATTTTAATAGTTCAAAGTGATAAATGTATACCATATACATTTTATTATCATACTTTTTCAACAACAAATAAAAGACATAAAGAACATGGAAAAAATATTAGTGTCATATGAAGTATTACAAACCTGCAGCCCTCTTGGCCCTCTTGTTCCAATTGAACCTTCTGGGCCCTGAAGCACATCATACAGAAAAAAAGAGTTACTAATTAAATCAAAGTGTAAGGAGAGAAGAAAAAAGCAATCAGCAAACTGTAGATTCAGCAAGTATCAACAACACTCTCATACCCTGTCTCCTTTGATTCCTGGAGTACCGCACTCACCCCTCTCACCCTGTGCAGAAATTACAAATATTAAACATGTATATGCATATATGGAAACAACTTTTCTAACTTTTTGGATTGATCTGAATACCTTATCTCCTTTGTAACCAGGCTTGCCCTGCAGATAAAAGTAATTACTGATTTTAATACAGGACGTTGAGTATCAGCAAAATAATCTGTTTTGTTCATGAGTAACAGCATTTACCTCAGTTCCTTCTCGGCCAGGTATTCCACTTAATCCTGCTTCTCCCTGATGCAAAAGAGATATTTGGCAATAACTACTTTTTTTTTTAGCTACAATAGAGCTGGAAAGTCTATGTTCTTTAAACAGAAAAGCTCAAGAAAATGAAATAAAATTTTAACTTAACTTTAAATTGCATCAACAGGGCAATTTTTAAGTACCTTAAACCTGCATTCTTTATAATGACCAACAGAGGGCGACTTCAGGAGTTTCAAACTTCAAATTGGTCACAAATTGATATAGGAATTGATCTCCTGGATTGTCTTGGTAAATATTTTGCTGCTGAGAAACATTGTCAATCATCATCTTGGTTCTGTAAACATGTGAATCAAAAGAGGAAGATGTGGTGTGTTTGTTTCAGATGAATGTTGTCAATGATTTAAAAAAGTCCTCACGATGGTGTTTCTTGAAACAGTTTCAGAAGCCCTGAGGTTTTACATTTCACATTTCACATTACATTTAGTTCATCCATCCATCAACCCCAACACTTGCTTTGACTGGCAAGTAAAACAAATATTTGATTGACATTTTTCTTCCATGTTACATTTTTCGGGTGTATAATTCTAATTATCACATGTCGTTAACAACAACCCTTTGACAGATTCCACATGAGCTCGTTTTCACTGCCAGTTGGGGAATTTCCCAACTCAAAGCAACACACCTTTTGCCCTTTCTGCCCCGGAGCTCCATCATCACCGGGGCGACCTTTCTTACCCTGAGGAAAGGAACAAAATCGGGGGTCAAAATTCAGCGATTTTCTGTGTTTGACATTCTGTTCTCTTGTTGAGAAGAGCTCAAATGGCTTTAACAATTAATGCCTTGATCCTACGACCCATAAATTAAAGCTTGTCATGAGGAAGTTTTGCAAAGTGGAAGTTTGACTCGCTCCAGACAGGTATCGTTGACAGCACTCAGTGACTGTTACAAGAAACGAGCTATCTTGTCCAAACACGGAGCGGTTTCTGGTCTGAGTTGCACCTGGCCCACAAATGCATCTGTTGCTATAAACCACACATTGCTGCCTGATGGTCATTAAACTAATGAGACCAATTATGAGAGCCTCTATTGTCTGGGTGTAAGAATTTGAGGAATTTGTCCGAGGTGAGGGCACCTGGACACCCAGCTGTCAGTTTACCTCAGAGCTTGACCATAACTAAGCTGTTTGTTTGAGGAGGGGATGGGACTGAATTTGAGTCTAGTTAACAGTGAACATAAGCATTCCCAATAATTGGATTACTGTGTCTTCATGATCCCCAAATGGCACAACAGGCTTAGCAGATAGAAAGTAATGTTACTATAGCAAAGCTTGTGTATGAACAAGAGGGCTCACTTCAACATAAACTGTGTGTCTCATGCATTTTTAGTTAAAACATGCTTGTTCTTCATTCATTGATGTTACAAACAGTGGGCTTAGTATCCAGAAATTTGAAGTAAGAGTAGCAATATTTCATGATAATATAATTCAAGTGAAAATAATTAGCATAGTGTAGCTACTCCAAAAAGTTTAGTTTTTATTTTTAAACTGGCTAATGTAAATGTGATAGAGTAAATGTAGCTAGTTAGTATGTAAACAGTGTGTTTGACAGTTGTGACATCTAATCAGACTGAACTGTTTTGCAGATATTCCATAAACGGCATTGTGACTGGAATTGCACCAAAAGTCATTTCTATAAAGCATTGTCTGTAAGGAGTTGAAGAGAAATGCACAACACACTTTTCAGAGTTATGAGTACACATTTTGATAAGCAAAAACTGCATTTTTAGTACGTACAATTGTAATAAAAAAACCCACTAAGGTTCAGGGTCAAAAAGAAAGCAAAATTTGGAAAAATGTGGCTTTTGTGAGGGTAGATGCTCACCGCAGGCCCGCTGGGTCCCCGTTCTCCTTTCTCACATGCACATCTCTGAGCCAAGGGACACTTGAAAAGCAAAACAAAACACATTTTAGTCAAATCCAATTACACTGCATCAAATGTAAACTTTTTCTCAATCTAACTTGGGAATGTACTTACTCCTTCATCAGCTAGGCCAGTCTGAAAAGAAAAGGGAATCAAGTGAAATGCAGCGTTTTTAGGTAACAAGTTAAATTTACTGCACTCATGTAGAGGATGTTGGTCACAAAAGGAGAATTTTGTAAGAGATGATTTTAAAATAGAAGGCACAACCTTATACAAGCCATGCAATCATAAAGAGAAAAGTAAATTCTACTTGTTTGTACAAAGCAGTTGCAGAGCATTTGGAATCTTTATTTCCAGTGTTTGGTCAAATAAGTCAAACAGTTTTTGTGTAGCTGTAGAGATCAGCATAAATCCTGATCTGGCTGGCGCATTCTTTCATTTGTTTCTCCTGAGCATTGTCAAATACCTGAACATGCCTGTCCACGTGTAAATTCTGGAGAGACGCTGGTTTAAACTCAATACAACCCTTTCCCCTTTGTGTGTGTTGTCAGGTGACTGGCAAGAGCTCGCACTCACTACTTCAGTGAAGATTGTTTGCAGAATGTCTTCGTCTTGCAGATTGTGGAGGAAGCGGGAGGCCGGGGAGCTGGCCAGCAGGCGGAGTTCGGCCATGTTGGTCGGCTCGTTGGCCGTCCCGGTGATGCCCAGAGCGAAGAACTTGATGCCCTGGTTCTTGGCATCAGCAATGGCAGAAAAAATGTCCGGGTTTCTTGGGTGCGAAACGCCGTCTGTGAGCAACACCACCACTTTGATGCTTCCAATTCTGGATTCCTCCTGGTAAATCTTTGTCATATTGGTGATTGCATAGGTGGTGTAGGTGCCATGTCCAATGTAGACTATAGGCGTGATCCGGTTCTTGAAGTTTTCGGGTCCCCTCCAGTCTTTGAGGGTTTGCTCCTTGATAACATGACTGCTGTACTGCAGCAAGGCCACCCTGGAACTCAAGCTGCGGCCGCTTGGCAGCCGCACTCCTTGGAGTCTGTCCACCATGTCCATCGCAAAACGCTTTTCCTGCTCATGATTGTCTTTCGCGCTCTCAGAACTGTCCAACAAGAAGGAAAGGTCCAGGCTGCAGTCTTCATCCAGGATGGCTGTGAGGAAAAACAAAAAAAACAAAAACAAATTTGCAGTAGTAACTTAAGGTTTTTGCAGGTTAACTAAACAGTGACTGGCATATCCACAACTTCATGTAACAGCGGTCTAGATAAGCATAGAGTTATCCAGCCAAGTAGATACTATAGTGTTGTAAAATATCACAACATACACCCCAACTTAATTCAAAATAGTAACTAAAGTTTACAAATTTTAACATATATTAAGAGCTTGCTGGTCTACAAGAAGTCTGAGGGAGGTGGTTTTACTCTTAATTTAGGGACTAATTTTAATCTGACAGAAGAAAGAAAATGAAAAGTTGAACTCAAGGTCTTAGAAATAGCTTTCAACACCAGAACAACAATGGATTGCCTCACTGAGTGATTGGACTGCAGGAGTGGTTACACACGAACTCCTTTAGCTTGAGAAATGGCAGTTTCTGTTTTGGCTAGAAAATTCCTCTTACTAGCTGCTGGTTTTCAGCTTAGTCCTTTTTGGATTTCTAGATTGAGCTGCGGATTCAGAGTCCTGTTGGATACAAAGAAAACCCTTTTAAAGAAAGTTACCAAGTGATGCTATCCTCACATCCACGGTCAACAGAGGGGATATTGAATAGTCGAATGACTTGATGTGAAAAATAAATAAAAATAGTTTATGATGCAAACAAAACCATTTGACGCTACTGAAAAGTGGTGGTCCAGTCTAACTGTGTGGGGCAGGACTTTAGTTTTACTGAATCAGCCTTTACAGCTCCATGGGAGGCGTCGTTATTAGAGGCTGATTAATCAATGATAGGTGAACACTGGAGACACGTCATCTTAGAGAGTATATAAAAATAATGGATTATTTACATTTTTTAAAGTGACTAACTTGTTTTCCACTATTCTTCTTAAAACATATAATCATTTCTATAAGTAAACAGACAGGTTCATAACATTTAAGGTGTAGCACATTGTTATTCAACAAATTATAGTTTATCAGCTAATTATAGTTCATTAAAGCCCTTTGAATTTCTAAATTAGCACAATTTCTTCCATATAATAGAAACTTTATCAGAATTTTTTTATACATTCAAACATCTGAAAAAAAAAAAAAAAAAAAAAACTATTATTCTTGAGTAAATGTCCAGCTGGGACATTTTAAAATACCCTTATAATTGCAAGTAAAAGGTCAAATCTGAGGTGTTTTTGAGGACTACAACATAGATAAATAAATAATACTGATGTTGTGCTGTGACAGCTGTCTGAAGAATTTTTCTAATTTTCCATCAAATTTCTCACCCTGTCCATCATGGATACTTGCAGCTACCGGCCTGGCTCTGGATTTCTTGTACATTTTCCTTTCCTCGGTAAAGTCTTGAGCCCAAATGCTGGAGATTGATGTGACCAGCAGCACTGATGTAAAACAGGACAGCATCCTGGCCCCTGAGGAGAAAGTGACACCCAATCTGAAATCAAACAGCTTTACAAATCCAGGTACATCAAAACATAGTGGCAAGAAGGAGCAAAATGCACCCTGGAAACAGTATGACAATAATCTTCACAACGACTCACTCTTTCAAAGATGTTCAGTTTTCCGGTTCTTCTGCTTCCTGCCAAATTGCGAGCTTGAGAGATGAAGCAGAGGGTCAGCACAGACCGTAGGCCGACTGTGCCCCGCAACGGCAGCAGACACTCTGGGAGAAGAGATTGAAAGAACCAGAGATGCTCCCTCCTCCTTTATAAGGGGACAGATCTTGTGGAGTCGTGCCAAGACTCCTGCTGTTGCGTCAGGGGAGGAGAATGCTGTTGGGATGAGTTGTTAAGACTAAAAAAACAATGTATGTTTGCAGAGAGTGGTGTTTTAAAACCTGCCAGTGAAGGTGGCTGCAGATGTGCACATTTGCAAGTGAAAAACACATTTTAAAGTCATAGTCTTCGCATTGTTTGATTGGAATACCACAGGTCTTTGACACTTTTAAGTTACAGAGCCTGTTTGAACTCTTACCACTACTGGCACACAAACCAACACCACCTCTGTGACCGGTGGGTTTCTTTGGGGAAAACTGAACCTGACAACAGAGTTTTAGAGCTGAGATACAAAACAGTTTGGAACGGTTTGAAGTTCAGAGGCCATAATGGAAAAGAGCCGGCCACCTTTGGTTTCCACCCAGGACTTTGGAACAACCATAACGGCTCTGGCTGACTAAATGGGGTTGATCCAAGGTCAAATAACTTCATATTGTTTTAAATACCAAGCAACGGCCACCAGAGTGTGTAAAGGACTCTAGTGGCCTCCCTAGGACTCCCCACTTAAATAAAAAAAAGTTGTTCCAAACTCAAGGTCTAAACATCAAAGATCCGTTGTTTTTGGATTACAACACAAGTATTAATTTAATGAGGTCTTGGAAAATAATCAGTGAAAGTATTTGATGTTTTAATTAGTTTAATCAGCATTTAAATCAAAAGAAGTTTTGCACCAGCAGGTGAGTGGCATGCAAAATATTTCCAGCAGATAAATTACTGCAACCTGCAGGCAACTCTCCACCCTCCCGACCCTGAAGGATGACCATCTGACCATTCAGTGGTCCGGTTGACCTTTAAGTGATCTCTTCCTGGTGTGCTTAAAGATGAGCTGGGTCCTGTGCAGACTGGCAGAAAGTTCACAGAGGCTTCTTCTGCCTATGGTGCTCCACGATGAAGAGGCTTTGTGTTGAGAGCCCCAGGCGACAAGTAATTAGAGGAGACTTTCTGACACCAAGGAATGTTGCACTTAATGACAGTTCAGGAAAAAAAAAAAGCAATCCCTCTCCATCTTTGTTCCACTGACAACGATCAAAAATGTACATTGTAGGGGATTTTATAAGTATTTTTCTGAGTAATATTCCTTTATAGGCATCAATGAAGAGATTATTTAATTAAACGTTATCGTTGAGCTTTGGAGTATTTTTTTTTTCTTATCTCTCTTACCATTGACATTTTTGTGGTGGTAACATAAACTTGGGTTCTCATTCAGCCTTGTTTTCCTACAGTTCCAGCTCTTGAATTTTTTCATAAGGGAATAGCACTATGTATTTTCCAGGAACATAGTGCCATTTTATAGCACAATAAAGTAACTATGTTGCCCTCAGTTGTGCTGTGTAAATCAAACATGATCTTAAAAGACATTTTACTTCGCAATTTGACAAAATTGCGCTTTTGTCTCTTTAAGAAGCTCCTGCATTTCCGGACACAATATCCCAAAAATGTTCACCCAATCACATCATAACATGCTATAAAGCTCAAAACACGTTGATTCTACATGATACCACACATTTAATGCTCCTCTGGCAGAGGAACATTCATAAATGTGTTTTTCCTTTGAGGCTGTGAATATTTGTAAAGTTTCTTCTCCAGAAACAATGAATCATTCTAAGTGGGTGTTCTATTTCCATTCTTATTGAAAAGTAGAAATTAAATAAAAATATATGGTGGTACAAAAAAAATATGAGAAAGCATTTATTACGTCTAAACATTCTTTCTGAAAGATATTTTATTAGGAATTAGTAAGAAAAACCACTCTGCTACATGCATAGTGCAAAGTTTCAACCTATAACATGGCGAAGTTTTTGATTTAAATTCTTCTCCTGAGTCAGCAGGTTGTTGCTGTGCTCCTTGAAGGCATCAAAATCCTGTAGAAATACCAGACGTTCAGCACTTTGATGGCCTTAAATGAAAGATTTGTGGTAAAACAAACCTCGTTCAGCTTCTGCAGCTCTGACATGGATTTGTCCAGAGCATTCTGGAGGTACTTCACTCGTGTGTCTATATCCACTGCTTTTGCGTCCAATGCAAATCTGAGGAAAAGTTAAGATTGCATTAATAAACACACGTCAGACAACAGAGATGGAACCATAATGATATGAGGCCTCAAAGATGATTACATAGCATTTCTGGTAAACAGGACACCATGTTTAAACCTGGTGTCCTCTCTATTGATATTGAGAGGACGTATTGGAAAATTCTATAAAAATGCAAAAGTGGGGTTCCCCTCCGCCCCCTAAACTGTGGGCCCCTGCAGCGCCTCGAAATATGCCATCATATCTCGAGGCGCTTTTCCATAAGGAGAGCATTAATCAGCTTAGGCAGACAATCACATCTCAGTGGAGTAGTGTTTGTGTTTCTTCCATTTTCAATAAATTAAATACAGTTTGACCCTGTTTACTCATTATGTTCCCTCTACAACCAGTTGTGTGCACTTGGTTATATTTAGGAATTATAGTGGTGTAAATACATTAAATGTCAATAAAATTAATTGAAATTTGTGACTTTATTGTGAGAAATGCTAACATAGATACTTTTGCAGGGCACTGTATAGTATAAACATGGCATTAACTCATGGTAATTGTATTTTACCTTTTCTGTGCTTCAATTTTGGCTTTTTCCTCATTTTTCCATTTTGTTTCCATCTCCTGGATTTTTTCCTGTTTTTCCTGTATGGAAGATGAGTTTGTATGGAAAATCAACACTTTACAATTTTTTTTTTTTTTTGGCAAGTATTAGTGTTTTATTAATAACAAATAATTTTAATTTACCTGGATTGATTTGCCTCTTTCCATAGAAATGTCCAATAATTTCTTTCTTTCACAGGTCAGATGCGCTATGGTTTCTTTTAAGCTCGTCTCCTTCAACGCGTGTTCTTCTTGAGCTTCTGAAAGTTTTAGCTTCAAATCTGAAAGTTGGAAGAACAAACTTTATACATGTACGGCTGCATTACTTGTAACTTAAAAATGAACAGAGTTATCTACCTTCACAACTTTCCTCAGCATTTCTCTGTTGATTTTGAGCATCAAGCAACTGATCCAGTAGTGATAACTCTTTGACTCGATGCTGGACTGCTTGTTCTCTGAGGTTTGACTCACTTTCAGCGATTTTCTCACTTTAGATATGAGATGATATGATTAGGGACCTCAATAAAGAACAGCAGGTCAAATAAAAACATAAAGCATAACATTGATGATGAGTCAAAATCAAAGGTTCCCTGTATTCAAAAATCCACATATTTTGCCTTTGCTATGACATCCCTAATGTTTAAGGAGGCTGGGGATGTAAATCATTGATATATCTTTTGAATCTGACTAATTTAATGAGAAACAAGTTTAAAAAAATTACCTGAATTTCTGTTCATTAGCGGTACATTTATCTCTGAGCAACTTATTTTCTTGCAGCAGTTTTTTAACCAACATTTCTTTATCATGTAGTTTCTGTGAGAAGAGTGAATCATTTTCCAACTGCAGCCGCTTGACTTCCTCCTTTAGCTCCATGTTCTGGTTTTTGTGCTCCTCCATGAAATGAATGATTCCCTGATTGTTGGCCGCCAGATCTGTGAATCTACTTTTTAACATATCTGCTCTCTTTCTTTCATCCTCTAGTTCTTTCTGGCAGAGGGCTAGTTGGTCCTCAAGGTCAGAGTTAACTTGCTGAAGAGCTTGATATCGCACAAGGGTTTCATCGGCTCTTTTTTTCAGCGTGTAGATCAAGGTCGACTGCTCATCTATCCTGGACCACAGTATATCCCTGCTGTCTTTGAAATCAGAATTTTGTGGATTTGAATTTGATGGCTGAATACCGTCTACATGCTGGGGGGGAAAAAGAAAGAAAAACAATCGTGGGTTTGTCAACAGTATCCACATTCATGGTGATTCATTTAAAGAGGTTTTTCTGCTTTTATTTATTTATTATTATTATTATTTTTCCCAAAAAGCACTGAAACTTGCAGTCTTTAGTAAAACTGCACATTACAATTTTCTCTTTTGGCTATTGTTTTAAGTCTAAATATTTTACATTTAAAGAACTGTGGCAATAAAATGAACTAGGCCAAAACAGGAACTTATTTTATTAGGTGTTGCTGATATTAAAAACAAGGGGAACTGAGGAAAAATATTGATTTTATTGATGTTCATTTGTTTTCTTTTGGTGTTATTTTTGTGTTTTTAAGTCACATATTGTTCTAATACAGAAAATACTTGTATTAGATGTTCAAACTGAAACATCAATTTTCCTTGTATGGTGTTTTCCCAACAGCTCTTTTTTCTTTTCTTTTTTTTGTTGTTGCAGGTTTTACACTTCAACATCCCCACACATGACGTTTAAAACACGTTCAGTTTGGAAGATAATATCTTAATCCAACATTTAATAATTACATATTTCATAAACAAGCAACAAAAGAAATATTCCGAGGTATGTTTAACTGAGGAACTGCTTTGACAACTGTTGCTAGTTGTCGCTCACTGCTGATCAAACTACTGTCCGCTAATATTGGTTTGAATTGACCTTTTTTACGTACCTCCATATTGATTTCGTCCTTCTCAGAGACGTCCTTAGAATCTCTATGTGGACTCGTCATGATATGCCCCGGAAAATGTCTAATTTTATGCTAGATTTTCCCCCAACTGGACTACAGTTAGATTACTAAGTGTTCGGTTGCTAATAGCAACCGCTCTATTTTGTTTTAACGGTAGATTACAAACTAGTTTAAGGTAAATACCGCCACCTATCGTACCCGAGTATGTAGGGGAGAATCTAACACATCACGTCACAAAATATCAATCCTACAAAATGTACATTTTTTTTTTTTAGCAGGAATTAAATCAGTGTTCATGGTATCTTTAAGCCGCACCCCCTTAGGATACACTGGATTTTTTAAAATTATTATTCTGTTCCCTCGTAATAAATTTGCGATGATAATTTTCAATTTAAAGTTGTACATATTTTACCTTAAAATATCGTTGGTGAAAATGTGTTCAGTCACTCTTAATTATTTATGAAGGTGTTTATGTTTGTGTAATATCTTCAAGTGGACAATAAAAAATACGAGGAACTGCACATGAAAAGTCATAAGTCGAAGACTATAGAACCAAAGCTGTCAGCAGATGGCGGTATTATCCCGTGAAAATAAAATGGTCCAAATAGTTTATTCTTTCTTAATTTCTTCCGTCCTTTCGTCATTTAGCTGTAACAGTATTTCCCAGGTTCTATCCCTTTCTTACCTCTCATCTTGTGCATAACTTGTTTATCTGGACTTCCGTTATCGTACCCATCAGATAAAATATTTTAGTTAATTTTGTTTCTTTGTTCAGTGTAAACTGTCCACGTGTATTCTTATAAGCTACATTTCGATGTCTTTAAAATTATTTAAATATAAATATGCTCATCATTTTACCGATTACTGTAAAATTGTCTGTTTCTTGAAGAAAATGTCAAAATTTTAGAGTTGATTTTTTTTTTCTTAAAAAATGATGCATGTTTAGTCTTTTCATTATCTTTTAGGAGATGCTTTTCTCGTTTTCCACCAGAAAAAAAAAATGTATGTATTGGCCGAGATAAATTAGTTTTTGATTGAAATCTGCCAGTGGCAGATTTCAATTTTAAAACATAAAGCATCCGTCTGTAGCGCAGATGATTTGTTGGCTTTGCCATTTTGTCCGCACGATGGCGACGTTGAGCTTCTTACAATGAACCTTAGAAATTCTTCCTCTTGGGTTTAGACGTATTGATTTGAAGTTATACTACAAGGATTTATTTATTTTCGTTTTTAATTGTGAGAGTAGAAAGCGATTTAATTAAATAATAATAATAATAATAATAATAATAATAATAATAATAATAATAATAATAATAAACATTCAGAAAGTTAATTGTGGTTTGTTTTGTTTATCCCCAGTTTCATTTATGTGTTAATTCCAGCTCTCCTAGTCTGTTTTCCCAAGCATGAATATACAGACCCTCTGTTAGTTCCCAAGCGTGGGGCAAAATTATAACAACGACGACCCGCTGAGAGTGTAAAATCACTGGCTCTCAGGAAAGCTCGGACCTGCATGGCATTATGCAGCTTCTAGGGCCCACAAGGGATTTATCCAACGTGCCGAGGGCTGGGCTGGGAGCTGGGAGGAAGAGGAGGAGGAGGGGGACGGCGGTCCTGGCCTTTGTGCACGCCCCCTTTCATCAACTAGCCGGCCGAGAGGGACAGAGGAAAGCTACAGCATCCCAGCCTCAGTCCTTACAGCTCCTCCATCTGCAGCGCGGAGCTGGACGGGCCAGCCACAATGTGGAGAGCACCGCCGCTTCAACTGTTTTTCTTCTTTTTATGCTCTGTTAGATGGTGCCATGCTGACGGTAAGTTTTCTAACTCTGTTATTCCGGCTACTTCCAGTTTCTGTGTGAGAAAGTTGAATGAGGACCTGGAGAGTTACATGTGACTCAGCCTGTGCACTTGTTGCTCATCAGTACAAAGCAGAGGAATTCAAGCTAATCAACTAAATACACACACACACACATATTGGGTTCAACATTTTAGCTGCCACATAAATATATATGCATATGTATATATATATATATATATATATATATATATATATATATATATATATATATATATATATATTAGATAATCCTGCTATATATAAAAAATATCTATAGCAGGATAATATACATACATATTTCATTGTAGATTTATTTATTTTTTGTGTTTTTAATGGAACCACTTTAGAGACATTTAGAGCTGCCAGTTTTTACCTCCTAGTTGTAGTTTAAAGGTTGAGCACAAAGCCTCTCTCAGGCAGATTGGAGAACTTTTGCCTGAGCTTTACTGTTGCTAGGTAGCAGAAAAGAGCATGTGACTTACAGACAATCTGTGAGGACTGAGAGACTGCTGGTACAAATCTCATTCAGTGGGGCAGATTTTCACTGCCCACCCTAAACTGCATGAAATAATCTCTGCTTTTTCTCGCATATGAAAGCGAGAAAACGCTTAGAAGCTACTCTGTGAATGTGACAGCCTCACACTTGTGCATGTTGTTTGCAGCACAGCTAGATCCTGCTTCTCAGATTGTAATCTGCTTTCTTTTTGCTCAACTCTTAGTATGTAAGCTCCTTAGTGTGAATCAAGCAACTAATTACACTGCAGCTGCTGCAAACTGGAATCATTTCTACCCAGGGAACTGCTCAGAGTTGAGAAGGGTCACTTGTGTCGCTTGTTTTAATAATAATAATAATAATAATAATAATAATAATGAAAAAGCTAATCTATTTCCTCAAAGAAAATATGTCAGATGTAAAGGGAAATCTCTGTTGGCTTGTACTTCCCTTGGCATTTCCTTTGAAAGTGGGCAGTTACAGAACTATAAATGAAATTTTGCTGATGACAGCTGAAGCTTACAAAGTGATGACTGAAGTAAAAATATCTGAATATCATCTGGCTTAGTCAGCAGACTTACATTGATCATTAACTAGATATTTATCCCAAATGATGAACTAGAACGTGTCCTAAATTGTAGCCTATTTAACACTGGTGCTTTACCTCATATTCGTCTTGGACCTGAATTCTGAATATAGCGTTTAATTACAGTTGCAGTAAACAAAATTGTAACTACATATTCACATGCTTTCTGAAAGAGACTCAACCCTTTTCTCTCTTGCTGCCTGACATTAATTCAGACTATGTTTTTCAAAAAGTAATCAATTATTTCTATTGATAAAACACATTTCTTTTTATTGTGTTAACACTTCGAAAGTGGACTTACATCTCTAACATTTGTAAGTCCTTGAAACTACATGACTTCGACTTCCATGGAAAGCGGTTTTCCTTTTTCACTGTCACCATATGCTTGCTCAGCACCAGAAATTACTGCAAACTTAGTAACTCGATGCAGTCAGCTGTTTTCTGTTGCTACGTGGACTTTCAGAGGGTTTCCTTTGATGTAAACTTTTTATGAACTTGCATTACAAACATAACTTGGCTGGATTTTTTTTTTATGTCTAAGATCAAATTGAAATGTAGCTGACTTTAAATTGGTCGATGTAATTGGATTCAATTGACTATATATATATATATATATATATATATATATATATATATATCCTTATTTTAGTTTATTTGTACTTTTTTTCGAATTATATTATGGCTCAACAATCCCATGTTGTTCCTATTTTGCTATAATTGTTTTAGCATGTGATCATGGCACCATCAGACATCTAGAAGTCTTGCATTTATGTAAAAGTCCCCGCTTATATCTCTAAATATCTTGAATGGTTTATGTTTTTCCCCATTTGGTCACTGAAGAAAGCAAGGGGCGTTAGCTGTTGGCATCCCTACAGGTGGGGTTCCAATACACTCAAATGTTGTGAATTAACTAAGACAAATGAACTAAAATTATGCTCTTGATGCTGTAAAGAATAACATTTTTTATTATTTTCTTTTTTTTTTTCAATACCCCCACCATTTTCAGTGAGCTTTAGTGTCTCAGCCCCTAAAAATATACATCTGGTATCATCAACAAGTATAAGTAGATTCTGTCAAACTGGTCAAATATTGATAGTACTTATATATTATCCCAATAAAAATTGCACACAAGCAATAAAATCAGTAAAAAACATTCCTTTGTTAATGTGGGATTTAACATAATAGAAATAGTTGTGGCAATTCTTATTCACCTTAAGGAGAAAATGTTTAGTCTAATGGGTATTTGTCTTTTTTTTTTAAAGTAAATGTACATAAATATCTGGTTTCAGCTTTGGGTATAAGTCAGGTTTAATAAACGGTTTCTGCTTTATGCTATTTAACTGTACAGGCAAGGCACTTTCTACAATATTCTCTATTATCCTGTACAGAAATCCTTTAATTTGATAGTTATTCCTTCCTTGTACTTTCTGCTGCCTGCTTAACAGGCTCTCAGATTGATGCAGCTACTCAATGCTTACATTAGCCTTAATGGCTAATGTGACACTGCCGAGTGTCACATTAGCCATTAAGGCTAACCAGTACCAGTAATCATCCTCTGATGGTTTTTGCTGATCTTAGCATGTTTAGTTAGTAAATGAACTTGTTTTCTCTGGTAATCATTTGCTAGGAGGATCTTAATAACCCCACCAAAGTACACAGTAAGTGCATTTTTATGCACTCATGTGGAAAAACTTAAAACTAAGCAACGTCTTGGTCAGTGTTTTGCACTCGTGTGTTAGAAAGCAGCAGGTCAACCGCTCGTCTTCTACTACTAAATGTTTTTGTTTGCCACTGAGCTTTTTCTAGGCCTGCACATTCATAAATAAAACCCTGCACATGGCAGCTTCTTTCCGGTGCGGAGGCCCAAATCCTTGTGCAACAGTAACGTTTCACTCGAAACTGAAATACGTTTGGCTCAATTTGCTCAATTTGTAAGTGAATCCTTTTGTAACCTCACCAATATCCCCACACACCCACTCCCCGTCCATGTTAGCTCAGTTTCTAATTTGCTTCTGGTAAGCTGTGACTCACTGTCCTGAGAGAAAATTAAGTTGCACAGTATCCGTAGTATTGCGTTCTGACATTACATTCATGTTTTTTCCCCCCTCCACTCATTCTTCTGTTAAAGCGTGCACCAAACCGTTGAGCATTCCTCCCTCTGAACCCGGCTTTGGCTCTGTTCTTCTATTTATTCCTCCCTTTTGCTTCCAAGCTCCTAGGTTTTTTAGCTGCTTTTGAGTGTACTAGTCAGAGCCAAAGTCACTTGTTTGGCAATTGACGGCATTCTGCTGCATTGATTTCCATATGAAACAGGCAGCAGCACTTTGCTCTGACAGCGTGGACGGGTCCTGCGTCTCACGCTGCCAGCAGCCGTCCTCGTAACTTTTCACCGCACACATTCAGCCCAAGGCGACAGCTGTGCCTAAACAAGACGACATTGATGAAAGCTTAAAAACATCTTTTAGTTCCTGCATGCGTGCCTCGAAAGGCTTTCTTCGCTTTGGTTTTAACTAACCTAAGCAACGATTGTTTGAACTTAAATATCTGCTACAAAAAATGTTTTTTTTTTGTTTTTTTTTTGCTCGATGGCATTTCTAGTTATCATTTTGAATCTCATCTGGCCCATTTTGTGCCCAATTGTAATTTCCTCACCAGGCCAGGGTTTAAGAAAGTTTGGGTGCCTCATTCTAATGCATTTCTTTGTTGGTCAATAGTATGAACTGCTTTTCTTCACTTACTGATGGAGCACAGAAATCTCCTGCTGTGACTTTAAGTTGTTAATTAAGGAACAGCAAAACATTAATTTATTCAAGTACTTATGTTGAAATGATTAACAGCCATTTTGAGACTAAAAATCACCCTCGTTGTTGGTTCCACTGATATTTATTGACATAGTAAATCTGAAACTGTTTCAGGTTAAAGGCAGACATCTGATAATTAAAAAAAATACAATCTCATCTAGAAATTGGAATATGAGATAAAGGTAGCAAACAAACCCTTTAATACATGCATTGGAATAATCTTGTAATTCTTTAGTTCTAATATATGCTTTTTTTTTTTACATGTGAAACTACTTTGAAAAAGAAAACTGGAAATATTCAAAATCAGAATCTGTGGATCAGATGTCAAAGAGTCAGTGTGGACCAGAAATAAATCCTGGTCGGTGCATGAAAAGCCCTTACATTAGATAGTGCCTTTTAAAGTTTCAGCTTCAGTGTGCAGGATCTGCCACCTTTCCCAGAGGTAATGGTGTCAGGGAACACTGTCTGCATTTAATCCCTTCTGCAGATTGCTTTCCCTTTGGCAGAAATGGTGGAAGTTGTCAACCTGGGTCTGCATGTTCAGCGTCCACACACTTCTTGACTGCTGCAAACATTGATTTTTACTGACTTGTTTTGTTTTTTTTATTGTTTTCTCTTTTCCTGTATTTTTTTTTTTTTTTAGATCAAAATGTTTTATTCTCATTTTCATTCAAATGTATGTTTTACTATAATATTGAGCAAACTGCGGGTGGGAGATGTCTGTGCAGTCATTTTCAGACCTCTTTAGAGATGTTCAATCACATTCAAGTCTGGAGTTTGCCACTCCATGACATTCACAGAGTGATTTTGAAGCCACTCCTTTTACATTGCTCTGCTGAAAAGTGAGCCGTCGCCCCAGTCTGACATCAGCAGCACTCTGGAGCAGGATTGTATCCAGAACTGACTAGTTTGCCAGTTCCTGCTGCTGGAAAACATCCTTATACCATGATGCTGCTACCACCGTGATTTACTATAAGGATGAGCATCCAGACCTGACTGGTGAGATGCTGCAGAGATGATTGTCCTTCTGGAAGGTTCTTCTCTTTCTCCACAGAGAAACACTTGATCTATGACAGAGTGACCTTCTGGTTCTTGGTCTCCTTCCTGACTAAGGCTCTTCTGCCCTGACCGCTGAGTTTAGATGGCCGGCCAGCTCTAGGAAGAGTCCCGCTGGTTCCAAGCTTCTTCTTTTTAATAATGATGGAGACCACCAAAGATTTTTTTCAAGGCAATCCAGTCTCTGAGGTCTACAGACAATTCCTTTGATTTCATTCTTGGTGTTTGACCTCTGACTTGTGGTGAGGCTTTATAGAGACAGGTGTGTGGCAAGTCAAGTCCAATCAACATATTTTACCACAGGTGAACTCCATTTAAGTTGTAGCAACATCTCAAGGATGATCAGAGGAAACCCCTCAATTTTGAGCTTCATAGCAAAGGCTGTGAATATTTGGTCTTGCATATTTAGTAAATTTACAAAGAAAAAAAAAAAAACTTTTCCCACGCTTTTATAATGGGAAATTTGTGTTTAGAGATTTCAGGGAAGAGATTAATTTAATGCAACTTGGAATTAGGTAGTAAGATATCAAAATGTGAAAAAAGTGAAGCGCTATTGATATTTTCTGGATGCACTCTAAATATGCATCTTGGTTCCCTTGCACAACTTATGTCATAAAAAATGTTTTGGGATTTTGTATTCTTATTTCTGGCATTATTCAGGTAAGTGCACCTTTATGCATAGAAAAACACTCATTCAGTAAAAAGGAAGTAATCCCAGTATTTTGAAAATTTAATAATGAATCTCAACAAAAAGAGATTTAGAAAAAAAAAAATAATTAGTAGAGGCAGGTGGCTGACAGACAATGGACCCCAAGCCAACACGACTGTATTCTTCCTGTGGAGAATGCGTGTTGAAATGGCTCTTGTACCACCCAGTACCACTATTTATTCCAATTACATCCCAGAGCGGACAGGGGCAGCACGCACCATAAATCAGGCTGTCAAAGAGACCGTCAGAATTGCACATTCCTCTTTGATTGGGCTTGATGGAGTGCTCTCCCTCTGAACTGTGCTGCCTGAATCAGTCTCTGCTGGAAAACATCAGGGAAGGTAGAGCGGTGGTACCTTATCTCAACAGATGCCACTCTCTGGAAACATCAAAAGAAGGCTAAAGAAGAGTGAAGTGTGGGTTGTAGAAATGTCTGGGGGGGTGGCTGGCACGCTTGTCTCTGAGGCTTGTCAATGCTGTTAACAGCATGTTTCATCAGAGGAAAGCTTCCCATCCTCCCCTGTTTGCCCTTAAGTTCTTTAAATAATCTCATTTTAAGGAGTTTGTTGCTTGAAGTAAGCAAATTTAATTACTGTCGGGGAAAAAAAAAACCGGAAGGAATTGAATTGTGAAAAATTTGTAATTGTGCACAGGATGTGAATTAGGGCAGTTTCGGTGTGGGACAGGTCGATGTATACCTGAGGAGTGGCACTGTGATGGGACATCAGATTGCATCGATGACACTGATGAACACGACTGCCGTAAGTTGAAGTGTATCACCATAATATATATAAGCAGGATTAAAATATTTAGCTATTTCATTGCTTAAGAATGCTTTAACTGTACATGTGCCTCACTCAGGTGTGGTAAGTAACGATACATCTGTGTGTATCCTGACAGCTCAGGTAACATGCGATGACAGTCATTTCCACTGTCTGAGTGATGGCGAGTGCATCCCAGACGTATGGGTGTGTGACAATGAGGAAGACTGTGAGGATAGCTCAGATGAGAGACACTGCCGTGAGTACCGTTAACCATTAGCTATAAGTTCAAATCACACATACGTTAATTTATTTTATTAAGATTTTATGTGATAGATCAACACGAAGTAGTACAAAACTTTTGCAGTGGAACGAAAATGATATGTTGTTTAGTCGACAAAATCAAAGTGAAACAAGTTGGCTTTAAAAGCCTGCTGATATGGAGAGCCATTCCAGCCAAAATTAAATAAATAAATAAATGGGTGAAATAAATAAACAAATAATACAAACAAATAATCTCCATAATGGCTCACAGTATGCTGAGAAAACAGAGTAAAAGGTCTCAGAGGTTCATTAGAGAACATTAGTGAAGAAGACTTTAGTGAACTGAATGTGATTAACCTGTTGCGTTGCTAAAAAAGTCGATGTTTGGGTCTCAGCTGGCAGGACATGCACCAGCGGCCAGTTCAGCTGCAGCAACGGGGCGTGCATCCCGGGAGAATACCATTGCGACCACCTGGCTGACTGCTTAGATGGATCTGATGAGAGAAACTGCAGTAAGTCTTTGAGATGTTTTTTTTTTTCTTCTTCTTCTTCGTTTTATCTTGGGCTCCTGTGGCATTTTAATCAATTTGTTAAGATTAAGAGGCTCGCTGACTGACACAACGGGCCACAATATGCTTCTTGTTGTCAGAGGTTGATTGCAGATTCCTTGGTGGATTAGTCAAGCTGGAGTTCTGCTGCTATGCCATTATTGTGCCGGCATGCTAGTCTCACAGCAAAACTGTGACTGTGGTAATCTCACAATTGCATAAAGAATGCTGTGGCAACTGGTGTTGTTATGGTGGCACTTCTGATTTTTTAGTCTGTTATCCTTCCCATTCACAAGGCGTTTCACGTGTTAAGAGCTATAAAGGGCACATTTGTAAGGTTCATTTCAGTGCACAATGCTGGCCTGATGATGGTTTAATCTTACAGATTACCCTCAGTGTACAGAGATGAGGTGTGCCAATGGGGCCTGCTACAACCGGACCCAAAGATGTGACCATTTACTGGACTGCCGTGATGGCTCTGATGAGGCAAACTGCAGTAAGAGATCTACTTCACTAATGAATGCATGTAGTACAATTTGACTAAAGCATCAGCAAGGAAAGCACTCCTATCATTTCTTGTGTTCTGTTTTTCTTAGCACAGCACTGCAACACAGGGTTCCACCAATGCCATAACGGGCTGTGTGTTCCTCAACGCTACGTCTGTGATCATGACGACGACTGCGGAGACCGGAGTGATGAGATAAACTGCAGTATGTGCAGCCTTTCCTCTCTTTTTCTACGTTTTTAGGCTGCGTAAATGCACATCGGTGTGTTATTTTATTTATTTTTTTTCCTGCAGCGTATCCTGCTTGCAGAGGAAATTACTTCACTTGTCCCAGCGGCCGCTGCATCCACCAAGTCTGGCTTTGTGACGGAGAGGACGACTGTGAGGACAATGCTGATGAAAAGGGCTGTGGTGTGTATACAGTGGCAGGAATTCAGTCCTGGTATATTAAGTTACTTTGTGATTTTGGAGCCAGAAGGCCTGGATATTTAGCAGGTTAAATAGCTCTAAAATGGGCAGGAACTGAAGCCGCGGAAACCTGATTCATCTCTGGTCTCCATGGTTGGTTTGGTTTGTCAAGACGCTATGCCTGCGCTCCTTTAAGTGTGTTATTCAAATGCCTCTTTGTGGCACAAGATTGCGCAGCCCCCCAAAGGGGCTTTTGAATCCCTCCACATGGCTGGGAGGACTGCGTGTTTTTAAAGGAAGGGCTGCAGGAGCCCCCCGTTTACCCCCACTGCTCCAGTACCCCTGCATCAGTTTAAAGTAACAATGTCTTAGTCACAATTTTCTTTAGGTCAGGATTCTTGTGGAGACAATTTAGCATGCTCTCAATACGTGCTACAAAAACATGCTAATTATAACTTTCTGTTGTTATACAGCAAATCTGAAACGTTCTGCTTTTATTTATTCTAAGTTTTTTACATTCCTTTATCTGTCTTAGGAATTAAGATTTTAATTTCTAAGAATTAAAATCTTAATTCTTAATTCTTAACTGTTTTATGTTATATATAATTCTAGATAACAATTTTATGGCTTTGAAAAGCATTAGAACGCTCTAAGTGTTGCATTCATAAATTATACTGATGCTTTTCATTCTATTTCTGTACGAAGAAAAGATTATAGTTTTTAAATGATTCCTAACTCAATTACAGTTTCATAGTTATTTTATAGTTATCAGTAATCTTAGCAAGTAAAAGTTAATTTGTTTCTATTTTAGTTTGTAGCTATTTTAGCAGTTGCTCTAGATATAATTATGTTTTTATATTTTTATAGCTATACTTTTAGGGATTAACAATTGTAGTATATTAAAAGGTTTATTTTTTATTCTTCTTACTTATGTTTTTAGAGGTTTTATTTGTATATATTGATTTATTTTGGTCTCCACTAAACCACATGGTTGTTTTTCCTCAGATCCTCACACTTCAATTTTTTTTTTAATTTATTTATAGGTTTTGTTTGGCATGGCAGTGCGTACTTAGTTTTATTATTACTAATGTATCTATTTTTTTTTCCTGTTTTAATCTTCTATAAAACATTTTGTACTACACTTATCTTTATGCTAAGTGACCCAAAAAACACTTTTGGTGTTGATTGATTGATGTGTTAAAAAGTAAAAGATGATTTCTTTTTAGATAATGTACCACGGGAGTGTTACCCAGGGGAGTGGCCCTGTCCTTCGTCTGGGCTGTGCATCCCTATGGATAAGCTGTGCGACGGGAAGGCTGACTGTCCTGATGGAGAGGATGAAACTAACACCACTGCTGGACACAACTGCAGTTAGTATCTTCACAGTTATTGTCCTTTTCTTCAAATTTCTGGTATGGTCTCAGAGGAAGCGCTGAATCCCCATCCACATTCTGATTTCTCCACTATTCAGGCATCTGGAAGTGTGCTTCTTTGAGCTGTGAGGATCACTGCCACGCGTCCCCCGATGGAGGAGCGTGTGCCTGTCCTCCTGGCTATATTGTCAACAGCAATGACAGTCGCTCCTGCATAGGTATTTACCTTCTTTACTTTTACAGCTAATAATCCAAAGCAGCAGCTACACATTCCAGCTTGCCTCATAGCCTCGCATGTTTTTTTCTGAAGGGATAAATAAAATTTCTCACAAAAGAGATACAATTATAGTAGCTTGCAAAAGTATTCTTACCTTTTGAACATTTTCTATATTTAGTTATGTTGCAACCACAAGCTTGTTATATGCTTTTCTACAATTTCAAAGCGTGAAATTTGTGTTCTGCCCCTTTTATTCTGTTTCTTTGGAGTAAAGTCCCTCAGAAGACGCTTGTGTGTAATTTAACATCTAGTGAAATTACATCAAAACTTAGCATTTTATGTAGAATTTAACAATTTTTTTGTACATTTTTGAGTGTGGAAGTCCCTGTTTCTGATCTTTTTTTTTTATTTCATCATGCTGAAGACTTTGATGACTGCTCCATGTGGGGCGCCTGTGATCAGCTGTGTGAGGACCGGATCGGCTCCCATCGCTGCAGCTGTAGAGAGGGCTACATTTTGGAGCAACATCGATACTGTAGAGCAGACATATCCAGTGAGTGGCACTTTGACGGCTTGTTTTATATACCCTACATTCAGTTTGGGAGTGTGTTAGCGATCCATCCAAATGAAGTGCTTTGGCATGGTCTGTACTCTAGTTTTTTGGCTTCCTCTGTGTGGAGGGCCTGTTTTGCTTTCTGGTGCATTGTTGCATGTTAAATGTTGCTTTAGTAAGTCTCTTGACTTTGTTACACACAGAGCGTTTTTACACAAACAGTGACCTCTCTGAATTTAGCTCTGGTAAAAGAGGGCTGGAGTGGAGGTGAGCAAAACCTTTATGTCTCCTTTAGTCTGAGGGAGGAATATCAGTTTCAGTGAGAAATGCATAATATTAAACAGAGTTTTGTCATTGGGGAGCAACAAAAAACAATCCAGAGTTGGATTAAAAGATCAAAATCCTATTTTATTCATGCCAACTTCTGTCTTTCTGTGAATCATTTTCCCAGCTGGAGTTCCTTCCTTGGTTTTCTCTAATGGCAGAGATCTGGTAATAGGCGACATCCACGGCAACAACCTGCGCACTTTGGTTAATTCACAGAACAGAGGGATTGCTGTTGGGGTGGACTTCCATTATCATCTCCATAGGGTCTTCTGGACAGACACCATCCAAAATAAGGTGCTTTTGCTTTTCTGTCTTCTCAGTCATTTTTGTCTTTGTAAATTCTTGCGTTAGATTGCCAGTAGCCAAATTCTTTTGGTTATCTTTTAAAATATCAGCAATGTTGATACTATAATAATGGAATAGCTAGTGGCCCCATGGCGGCTGGCCTACAATGAAGGGAAACAGAGATGTAACAGAATCCAAGTGCCTTAATCTCGAAACCTGTCTGATAGGCTCATATGATGTTCGCATACCAAGACCTAATTTTTGTAACTCGATCTTGTCCGAACTAATCATGCTGTATTCGTTTTCATTGGTGCCGTCCATTTATAAGCATTCTTTTGCAAGCTAAAAGGGCTTTGTTCTGGTCAAGTCTGGGCTTCTTTTTGGTTCAAGCTACTATGTCATGGCTGAAAGGCTGGGACATACCTCTCACTGGGCATTTCTGCATAATTGCCACGCCAATGGCAGCATGTCAAATTAAAAGTAGTGAGAGCACAAACAGGGCATGCGAATGCAACCAGAAAGGTTAAACTATCAGGCTATTTCCACATCTTTGGTTTCTCTTTAAACAGGTCAGTTGAAAATCCTGCTTTTTAGATGTCTGGATCTGGTTGCAAAAAAAAGCAGGCCCGCTAAAAGCACTCCCTCTCAGCCAGCTGCATAGTGCCAAGGCTTGCAGCCTGAGCAAGCGATTCCATCGCAGTGGGTACAGCAGACGGTTCAGGAGCTGAACACCTCAGTGTTTATGCTAATCCTAGTGAGGTTTTTGTCATTTTCAAATCTGCAATCAGATTTGAAAATGGTTTCTCTTAAAAGTATATATTGCAATCTACATGCTATGTGTCTCCCAGTTTCGCTTGTCCATATTTAATATGTAGTTTCACGCATTCTACAGCTTGGGCTGTTGGGAGATTCTCACAGCATGAAGAGCTCAAGTAAAAATGTTTTACAGTATCCGAGTGAAAATGCAAGTCAAAATTACAACTAAAATAGTTGAAAAAAAATATATAATTGATATTATAAAAATGAAAATTAAACAGTAATTTATAGTGCCGACAAAATCACGTGCCGCTGTGCAGACCTCAATAATTAAAACTGTAGCATTAAGTCATGTTGTATTGTTTTTTTGATACACTAAATCAAAAGTATACAATAAACACTTGCTAAATTTCATATGAATTTTTAAGTTCTGATTTTACAGGTTTTAGCCATTCAGTAGCTGACAGGAAGTACACAAACTCCCATAGCCACGTTTTTTTAAAACGTCTGTATCTTGATTAATTGTAACTGACTCATGTTTGCTTTGCATGTGGAGATAGAAGTCACAAACAATTATTGAATATTCTAGATAATTAATATTTTATGCTTTTATTAGAAACCAATGTAAACCTAATGGTGTACGTTTATTTGTTCTAGGCTTAAACTTAAGTGATTTTCTGACTGGGAATGGCCACCAACAGACTGATAAGGTTAACTACAATGGCATCTCTTATGTCCAGGTGTTTTCTGTGCAAATGGATGGGTCCAACATGCAGGTGGTTTTAAATGTATCAGTTGACTACCCTGAGAACCTGGCGGTGGACTGGGTGAACAATAAACTGTATGTGGTGGAGGCCAGCGTCAACAGGATCGACATGGCGGACCTGGATGGAAGTAACCGGGTTACACTCATCACTGAAAACCTCGGAAACCCTAGAGGACTGGCGGTGGACCCCACTGTCGGGTGAGCACATGTCCCTTTCTTCATCATTTAATTAATCCCACCATCCCCAGTCCCCACATTCTGCTGTGCTCCATTGGCATGGAATGACGGGGGTGGGTTGTTTGAGATTAACAGATTGCCATAGGGAGATTAGCGAGGAGCAATGTAAGTGATGACCCTCATTGTAATCCTATAGTGTGTAGTTCAAGAGAGAGGGACAGCCAGGTGGCTCCAGAGGAACTGCTTATCTCAAATTATTGCACAGCTCTTTGGTGGGTGCAATGCCACCCACTTAGAGACATATTGTCCTTCTGTGGATGCCTAATTAAAAAAGTGAAGTGCCTCTGATAGTGCCTCCTTAAATCAAGCAGATGTCTGAGAAGTAGACTCTGCATGGGAGTGAACTGCGACCGTAATAAACCTCTTTCATTTTGCAGGTACATGTTTTTCTCAGACTGGGAGGCAGCAAACGGACAGCCAGGTCTTGAGCGGGCCTTCATGGATGGTACCAATCGTTATGGGATTATTGGGAGCAAACTAGGTTGGCCTGCTGGTATCACACTCGACATAGAAGCCAAGCGCATCTACTGGGTTGACAGCCGCTATGATTATATCGAAACTGCAACCTATGACGGTCTGCATAGGTAGTTTATTTTTTTTTTATTCTTCTTTAACCCTGGATTCTTAAAGCCTGAAGATAAACACTACATTTTAAAAGTTATTTGAGATCCAGGTGTGCCTTTTATTTCTAGTTACTACCTTCTTTTTTTCATTTTTCCTTCTAACAGAAAAACTGTAATCCATGGGGGGACCGTGGTACCGCATCCTTTTGGAATCAGTTTGTTTGAGCACAATGTTTATTTCACGGACTGGACCAGGATGGCCGTGATCAAAGCAAACAAGTTTACCGACAGCAACCCACATGTGATTTACACCACGTCTCACACCCCACATGGAGTAGCAGTGATTCACCAGTTAAAGCAACCACAAGGTAAGCCTGTTACTGGCAGAAATCTTAAACATGATGATGATGACCTTGCAGTTTTTGAAAGAGATTCCCTGAAAAGATATGTGTGGTTTTTGACACGCCTGGAGGTATTTTATGAGAGATGCTGTGACTTTCAACGTCTTTCTGTTCGTCGAATTCCCAAAGCAAGAGTTGTGTCCAAAATTCACAAAGTCAGCGATCCTGTCTGTGGTGTTCATGGACAGGATTTCAAGTTGAAGTCTTGGAGAGGAGGTTATCCGGTTGAGGGAACCTCATCTTTTCTTTTTGCAGCAGTTATTTGGTTCTGTTGGATGTGGGAGTTTAAGTCTTTATGTGTGGACTGTGATGGTGGGATTGAGTGGGAGATGGACGGAAGAATCAGAGGTTCGTCTGCAGTAATTTGCACATTACTCCAGTCTGCTGTGTGAAGAAAGACCCGATCCAAAACGGGAAGCTATCAATGATCTATCTATGTTCTGACTCTCACCTATGGTTAGTAGATTTAGATAATGAGTGAAAGAACAAGACCTGGGATACCAAAGAATAAGCTTCCTCCATAAGGTGACAGATATAGGCTTAGAGAAAGGGTGGGGAGCTTGATTTTGCACTTAAACTATTCCTCCATATCGAAAGCAGTCAGCTGAGGTTGTTCAGTCGTTTCATCATGATTCTTCTGGATGGATGGATGGATGGATGGATGGATGGATGGATGGATGGATGGATGGATGGATGGATGGATGGATGGATGGATGCCAGTTACATGGACTCAACCTGTGATGCCCACTGCTGATACAGATTTTAGTGATGCTAAGCCTCAGTATTATTAAAACTGTGTTTTCATGATATCTTGAAGCTAATAAGACATATAAAAGTGTCTTACTAGCTTCCTGTGAGTGGTCAGCAATTGTTTGAAGGAAGTCACTGTGAAACAGAGCTTTAGTATTTTGAAAAAGAGGACAAAATGATTTAGATTTGACATTTTAATCTATCTTCGGCATCTTGTACTAGCATGGGTAGTCATACTTGCCTTAATAATTGTGAATAACAATCTGTATGACTGTTCGTTATTGAATGTAGAACAGTATAGCCTGAGATTTCCAAAAAGATCACCAGCATTTTCAAATCCAACATGTTTTATGACAGGCAGAGCTTGAATGCTCAAACAGAGCGACTTTCGGTAAAAGATTAAACCATTTTGTTATCTGCTGAAGGTCTTTATCACCCTTTCTTTCAGCCTTAATGAACCTCCTCTGGCTTCGTTGTCAGTCAGTATCTGCTGGGTTGTTTTGCTCGTTCATACATTCAACAAAACCTTTCCAACCTTTCGGAAGACAGCTCCTTTATGTGCCTGAAAAGTTGCGCTAAAACTGACTAAAACTGCAAAAATATGAAATGGCAAGAAGTGAAAATTGTGTCTGATTCTCAAAGCAGCCTGAATGCCTCTGTAGAAATTATGGTTTTCTTTTAAACAACTTCTAATACTGCTTAAGTTGTCTCTTTAAACACCTGATCAATGCTAGAACTTTGAATGTTCTTCACTCATTATCAGCGTCCGTATTGAAGAGTGTTGTTGTTAGCATATCCTAGTAGTGAGTACATGGTGCATTCACTGACTGAAAGAGGATTGGTGTTTTTTTAGTTTGTGACCTAGGGGGCCTCTGAATAGCAGATTTCTCATCACATCTGTAGTTTTTTCACACCTTTTAAAAGTGCCATTTAAATTTTACTGGAAATTTTACAGCAAATTTAAGGGATATATTTTAAAATAAACATTTGTCTCTTATTTTTTATTTTTCTACCATCTCCCTAGCGCCAAACCCTTGCAGTTTGGGCAGAGGTGGATGTGAGCAGATTTGCGTTCTCAGTCACAGGAGCGACAATGGAGGCCTTGGTTATCGCTGCAAATGTCGCATTGGTTATGACCTTCATGCTGATGGCAAACGCTGTTTGGGTAAGTGAAGATTTCTCGCAATTCTTTTTCTTAAATTTCCTTTTTTTTTAACAAAGCTCACTCTCTTTGGCATAAATATCTGTTTTGCCTCATGGATTCTTCTATCATCTTTCTCGCAGCTGTGAGGCAGTTTCTGCTTTTCTCGAGCCAGCTGGCTGTGAGAGGAATCCCCTTTAACCTCTCCTCCCAGGAGGACATAATCCTGCCCGTCACCGGATCGCCCTCCTACTTTGTCGGAGTGGATTTTAGCGCTGAAGATGATGCTATCTTTTTCTCTGACACAGCAAAAGATATTATTTACAAACAGAAGGTGGATGGAACAGGTGAAAATCTTTTTTGCTTCTCTTAAGCTAACCTTATAATAGCATGGAGTATAAACTTTCAGCATATACAGTAATTTTGCTGCCATTGTTGTACCATGCCATTTACTGAAAAATTTTTGGAAGTTAAGGGAGTATCACGATGAGGACAGATAAAAAAGGAATCATCTTCCATTCCCCCAAAGTGCAGAAACAGCCAACTATGGTTGATGTGCATGGATTCAAGAACAGAAACACCCCTGCTCTGATCATCTGTTGTTCTAAGAGTTGCTCTAGTTTCTTCTGTCCGACCCCTGAGAGGAAAATGCAAGCTGACAGCCTATTTATTTAAATGTGTTCCTCTTTCATCTCTGAGTAAAACAGTCCTCTGACTGCTTTGATCTGCGCAGGCAGGGAGATACTAGCAGCCAACAGAGTGGAGGGAGTGGAGGATCTGGCTTACGACTGGATTTCCAAAAACCTCTACTGGACGGACCCTCGATATAGGAGCATATCCGTCATGAGGCTCGCCGATAAGTCCAGGAGGGCCATTATTCAGAACCTGAACAACCCCAGGGCCATCGTGGTGCATCCTCTGATTGGGTAAAGCAAAATAATCTCCAGAACGTTTTCTGAAATGTTGGTAATGAGATCCCGGAAGCAGACATGTCTGTTACAGTTATATAACTTTGTAATGAACTACGCAAAGAAAACTGAATTTTAATCAATTGTTTAGATTCAATTTAGATCTTGATCCTGTCATTTTCCGTTTGGGTAGTTATGAGCTTGAATGTTATCTAGTCAGCTTACATCGGCTGATTGAGCTGCATTTGTTACACAATGCCTAAGAGTGTGCACAAAATCTGAATTTTATGTTACATTACATGCTGCAATAGCGGTTCACCCCCTTCATTAACATAATATACTAAATAAAATTAAATATTACCTAGAACAAGCAATTATTTCCTATAGTCTTAAAGCCATTAGGCCTTTGAGATTAGCTCTGTATGAAGGCCAGTATTGAAGTTAACACTGAGAAGCTGGCTTAAATGTGAAGACAAACTTTAAATGAATAATACTATTAGTATTCACATTTTTTTTAAATTAAATGCTGAAATGAGACTTTTTACTAATTCTCTTTTACCAGGTATATTTTTTGGACTGATTGGTACCGTCCTGCAAAGATTATGAGGGCTTGGGGTGATGGGTCACATGCCGTGTCTATTGTAAACACTACCCTGGGCTGGCCAAATGGATTAGCAATTGACTGGAGGTGAGCCAAATGTCTTATGTCTAAGTATCCAGGACAGCTGCATCACAAAACAGTTATAACATTTTTTCACTTGGATAAAAGAAAATACTGTCTTTAGATATGCACAGAAAAGGTAACAGTCCCAGTCATGCTGCTAGTTTTTGGTGCTTCCAAACATTATCTGAGTTTATCATTATTATCACATAATCACAACTTATTTTCCCCTACAGGACAGACAAACAATACTCATAAGTCTCCATTTTCTAAATATAACGTTATATGGTAATTTATTATGGCCAAATAAGAGTCATATGGATCTGTTTTTCTAAATCAACACTGTACGCGAGACAGGACGTTGTTGTTGCAAAACTCTGCAGTTTGAAAGAGTATTTCTAATATTTCTGAATAAAACAAGGTAATAATAGAGTCAACAATATAAGCTCTTCTTAGCATCTCATATCTCATATTACTGACTAGCACATTTAGCCTAACGAAATGCGTAGTTCCTGTTGAACCTTACCTGAACTGTGAAATTTTCGAAAGTCTGGCAAAACTGGATTTGTCTTAACTCAATGCCTGAATGAACATCTGATGCTTCAGTTGAAAAAAAAAATACTGATTCTTCTCTAGGTTTTCCAAGTTTTGTGTTCAAATTAAATATTATTAAAAACAAATCACTGACAGCTGCTAAGTTAAAATTTTCTTTCTGCAGTTAGAGCTGCAGCTCTGAAGAGGGTTTTATAGGTTTTTCACTGATTAGAAAAGGTTGGATTTTCGTATCTGGAAGGTCAACCAAAGATACAGACACGGACAAATGTGACATTAGTCGATTCTTGTTATCAGCTGACTTTTTTTCTGTGCATCTCTAATTGTTATAATTAGAAATCATTTCAAATTAGCATCCCTCCTCCTATGGTACTTATTTTTTAAAAATAATTTATAATTCTTTATGCCTCTCTGTTTTGATCACTGCTCAGCTCAATGCGTCTGTATTGGGTAGATGCCTTCTTCGACAAGATTGAGCACAGCAACTTTAATGGACAAAACAGGCTTTCCTTGGATCGCATAACCCAGATCTCCCATCCTTTTGGCCTTACCATTTTCGAAGGCAAGTTGTTTACATCTCATGAGCTTGAATATTTTTTCTTTTAACTTTTATCATAATCACGTCAAAGAAGTAATTGCTTTTTGCAGGAGGCGATGAAAGATACTGTAGCATATTTCACGCTCTGCTGCTCCTTTCAGGCTTTGCGTATTTCACTGACTGGCGCCTGGGTGGCATTGTCCGTGTGCGTAAGACCGATGGCGGGCAGATGGTAGTTATTAGGAGAGGAATCAGCCACATCATGCATGTCAAGTCTTTCAACTCCAACTCTCAGATCGGTCAGTAGATTCATTTTCTGTTCCTCTCACTTTCTCGTTCATGCGTGACTTCACCTCGCTCTCATCAGTCACATTCCCGGTAATTATCCCCGACTCTTCCTTCGCAGGTGCTAACCTCTGCAACAGGCAGGCAAATCCTAACGGAGACTGCAGCCACTTCTGCTTCCCAGCTCCGGATTCTCAGAGAGTGTGCGGCTGCCCGTACGGCATGAAGCTGTCGCCAAACCAGCAGACGTGTGTCGAGGACCCCTCCAACGAGCCCCCAACAATGCAGTGCGGAGCCAACTCCTTCTCCTGTGGCAACGGCAAATGTGTCCCAAGCACCTACAGATGCGACGGTGTTGACGATTGCCATGACAACACCGACGAACTCCATTGTGGAATAAACAGTAATCTGACTTATTTAAATCTTTTCATGTCATTTTTCTGGGTTTGTGTTGGTAAGGTTCATTTAAAAAACCAGCTTGTTTTTGACTTCTAGACATTACTTGTTCCCCCTTGGCCTTCACCTGTGCCAGTCAGCGCTGCGTGCCAGCAGGGTGGCGCTGCGACGGGCACAATGATTGCTTTGATAACAGCGACGAGATCAACTGCCCCACACGGGTGCCAGGAACGTGCCCCGCCAATCAGTTCACATGCGCCAACCACCGATGCGTCCCGCACACGTGGCGCTGCGACACAGATAACGACTGCGGAGACGGGTCCGATGAAGCAGACTGCTGTACGTATCTATAAAACCCCCCCATCACAGTTATTGCCACTGTTAAACGTGTAGAAACACTCACTGTAAATCAATAGAAAATAGAAGAAAATTACAACGGTCCTTGAAATACAGCTTAGAAAAATATATAATTATTGGCATCATAAAAGTTTCTACATCAAGTAATTCACACTTAGCTGTTTGTCTTGGGAAAAAAGATAAAACCAAATGTGTACATGTGTTTATTTTTTTTCCCATTACAATCAAACATTAAAATAGATTAAGCTTTTCTTGTTTTGTGTTGTTTAGGATGACCGAATGTATCTATTTTTACAACATACTAAAATAATGAAAGATTTTTAAAGAGATTTTTCAGTTTTTACTGTAGATTTAATGGTTTTGGGGAAGCTCAGATTATGGGATTATGTCTTTGTAGGACTCTGATAAATTAATTAATTAATGTGGATATATTTGAAAACCTCAAACACTCTCTTTCTTTGTGTTACATCACAAACAAATTTAAAGAAAGGGCTAATATTTGTATTTTAAAATGATGTTATCCAGATCTGGGTAGTACGTGCCACCCAGGACAGTTCCAGTGTCCTGACCACCGATGCATAGACCCCAACTACGTCTGTGATGGAGACAGAGACTGTGTGGACGGAGCAGATGAGCAGGGATGCAGTGAGTAATTGCTGATCTTGTGTTGCAATTATGCAAAGCATATAATATTTCCCATTTTCAGCATAACTATATATTTAAGCAGGTTTAATTTTAATTTACTCAAATCTATAAACCCATTAAAGCACATTCTCCCTAACGCTTATTCTAATGAATGAAAGCCTTGAATTCATTTATTAAATCAGAAATACATTTGCAGAATAAATTGTTAAAGATCCGTCCCTTTGTACACTTCAGCATCTACTTTTTAGGCTCTGTAAGCTATATTAAAGCGGTATATTAATTATCAGCACTGTTATGGATTTTTCAGTCTACAACTGCACTGTGAGTGAGTTCAAGTGTGCCAGCAGCCACCAGTGCATCAACTCCTTCTACCGCTGCGATGGGGTCTTCGATTGTAGCGATCACTCTGATGAGCAAAACTGTCGTAAGTGTTTTTGATTCTCCTAGCGGTCATTGCTCCTTGCTGAGTTATTACTCAGTATTATAAGAACATTTATAAGAATGTCCTGATCTGGTTTTTTTTAATCAGATATTGATCCCTGCCATTCAAAGGTAGGCTGGTGAAGAACCCACAGGACAATGCTTAATCAAGTCAAAGCTAATCAGGATGTAATGGGATATTCCTCTAACCTCATGAATATTAAGTGATGCTCCTTTGTGTTGTGATTGCGAAGTTTTAATATGGAGCCAAACGTTAACATGTTTAATCTTTATTTCGATGTAGCTCAATAACTAATTTTTCTGTGCAGTTCCAGTTAATCATGTGCATTCAAAACTTACTCAAAAAGATGCTCTCTTGTTTCATTGAGTTGGTATTTTTCGTTAAAAGTCTTCAAATCGAATGAAAAGTGTTTTCATTGTGTTTTCTGCTGGAGGACATCTGAGCAGCTAAGAGTTGATTAGATTAAATAAACTTTATTGTCCTTAAGGGACAATTTACTTTGCAGACAGCAAGAACAACTACAGATGAATACATAAAAAAAATACAATAATAGTACACCACAACATCAATGTAGCACATAGTACTATCATATACCACCACAGTTTGTTTGACTCTTAAATGACTAATCAGGCCGACACTAATGGGGATAAACATCATTATCTCTTTTAATATGAACGTTATTATAAAAGGTGAAAAATCCTTAGTTTGTAAAGGGAAAACTCTGACTCTGACTCAGAAAGATGTTGTAAATGGTTTAAAAAATCTGCTTGCTGGTGATGCAGTTGACACAAACACAGCCAGTGAGCCAACCTCAGGTAAAAGAGTTGACTTTTAGTCCAGGAACTCCAGTACCAATCATTTTAAAAGCCATGACCTGGACGTCCAGCCGAAAGTTGGCATCCATGTTGGACATTTCACTGTCAAACAATTTTGACCCATATCTTTGCGGCGTTGTCCCGATTCGTTTTAGCTACCAGGCCCCCGGGGATGTGCCATCACGAAAATGAGTTTCAGTGTCAGTCAGATGGGAGCTGTATCCCATCGTCATGGGAATGTGATGGACATCCAGACTGTCAGGACGGCAGCGATGAACACCACGCCTGTCCTCCCCGGACCTGCCCGTCTTCTCTCTTCCGCTGTGACAATGGAAACTGCGTCTTGCGCAGCTGGATTTGTGACGGAGACAACGACTGCAGAGACATGAGCGATGAAAGAGATTGTCCCATGCCGCCTTTCCGGTGTCCAAGCTGGCAGTGGCAGTGTCCTGGTCACAGTGTTTGTATCAATCTCACCACAGTGTGTGACAACACACCCAACTGTCCCAACGGCGCTGATGAATCTCCGCTTTGCAGTAAGTTGTATCCTCAGCTTTTTTCATCTTATACACAACAATTATTCCCCTCCCCCCCCTCCATGTATCATGACATTTCATAAGCTGTGCATAGCATTAGTAGTTGTGTGAAAATTTAACATTTTTGGAACTAAAGAACTTCCAAAAAATTCACCTCTGATGGATTTTGTTGGAGTTTTACTAATTTTGTAGAAATCTGGATGTGTGGTCAACTTGTTTGTGCTTAGCTATGGCACACTCACTAACTGAATAGTATTTTAGTTTTGACCAATAAACCAATATTGTGTCCGGCTGATTTCTGGGTTCATTTTCAATATTGATTTCTTTTACAATTAGTCTTTTTTTTTTTTTTTTGGTTCAAGGTAAACCTTTTGTTGTTGATCTCATTTTGTAACTCTTGTTTCAGTTTGAGAACGGCACAAAAGTCTTGTTTAAAGAAAACATTGAAGTATTTCATTTCTACAGAGTGAAACTAATTAATTCTTTACGTTATATGCTGAAGCGACCATTTGTCTGTCCAGCCCAGTTAAAACTAATCAGATCCTCTCTTTTAGCAAGAATTTGAGGCCATTTTAAAGCATGTGATCACTTGAGCTCATGTCATACAGTATTTAATCACAAGAATAATTGCTTCATTATGGAAGAATGACATAACATGCAATTCATATTCTTTCTATGTTTTTATGCTCATTTGACACATTAGTTCTTTGATTGAAGATGTTTCTTGTACATTAAGACATGATTGTTGTGTTTTTCCAGTAATACTCATCCATTTAACGACAAACACAATAACAACCTACTTCAAGCTGATTTTGTTTAATTTGACACTTTTCTAATTGTTGTAATATTTTAAAAGCAGTTGCTTCGTATCACAGAAAAATTGTGTTCAAAGTCACTTGCTAATGTTTGTGTTCTTGTGTTTAAATCAAGCATGTCTGATTTGTCCTGCACTGACCTGAAAATTATCTGTGATTTCCCCCCCACCTCCTCTTGCCTCTCTTCCAACTTTCAGATGAGCCTTTACCAGGTAGGAAGAAACTCTCAATCATTGGTAGAAATGCTGCCAGTAGCTATGATTCGTTTTTAACAGATGCAATGACATTGGTCATTGCTTATGTCGCAAATTTCCAACAATCACCATTTATAACCTAGCTTTTGGCTCAGGACAGCAATTCTAAGGATGTACCGTAGTTTTTTTGCTTTGTTAATGTTTTTCCACCATCATTACCGCAGCATGTGCTGAAAAGTCATCATTTTTAAGATGGTCTCTTCTTAATAGTCCCTTTCTTGCTTTTAGACCAAGAGAGCTGTTCTGATAACAACGCTGGCTGCACTCACGGTTGCATACAGGGGCCTTTTGGGGCCCAGTGCACGTGCTCTGTTGGTTATCAGCTCAGCAACGACTCCAAAACGTGTGAGGATATAGACGAGTGTAATCCCCCAGGGCTGTGCAGCCAGCACTGCTTTAACGAGAGAGGCTCGTTTCGCTGCCACTGCCTGGACGGTTACACTCTTGAAGCAGACCAACGTACCTGCAAGGCTTCAGGTGAGGGGAGAAATGTCTCCAGCCTTTGGAGTGTAGCATTTCTTCATCCCTTAAGATTTAAATAACTTGAATAATTTCATTATGAAAGGAAATATATCGGCTCTACTGTGATACATGTTTTCACCAATCAGACATGTATCTGATTTCTCCACTCGTCCAGCTGAGGGGGGGGGGGATAAGTGGAACTTGGCCCTTAGGCCTCCAGACAGACACACTGTCTTTCTTCTTTCTTGTGTTTCTTTGCTGCTCTGATTTCAAAAGATAAGGCAAATAACATATATGTCAGTCACTGGCCATCGCCGCAGTAATTAGGACATAATCACAAACAAAGGGCTGTTTATAAGGGGAGCGTGCCTGACATGAACTCCTCTTCCTTCACAGATAACTGACTGAAAGCTTTTGCAATACAATAGGACATTATTTGGACAAAAGTGCATTCCCAAAGGACAGACATTTGAGTAGGGTCTAGTTAAGAGTTTTCTTGTGTGTCTGCTGTCAACACACACACACACACTCACACACAACCTTGTTTTTAAGCACTACCGGGGACTCAAGACAAGATGCACACAAACTGATAAGTGTTTTTTATTAGAAATAAACATACCAAGTAACTGGGTTCGGTTGTGGTTTTTTTTTTTTCCTAGATTCTCGTCAAGCCTTTCTACTTGTGGCCAGTCGAAATCAGATTATCCAAGATGAAATAAGCGCTCAACCGAATGTGATCCGGTCACTGATTCGAGACGGACGCAACGTCGTGGCTATAGATTTTGACTCTGTGTCGGACCGTGTGTACTGGTCCGATACCAGCCAGGACCGGATCTGGAGTTCTCACATAAATGGCAGCGAGAGAACTGTGGTAAGTCGCAGGGAAAAATAAAGCATACATTAAAGTCCGGAAAACGATGGATTTTGATTTTGAAATTATGTTCCACGTCTGGATAAATGTGGAAAAACAAAAAAAAAAAAGATTTTGGAGAATATTTTTATTTTCAGATTTTATTCCCTGTTCTCTTTAACTGTATTATTCCTTCTCTTCTTCATTTTTTGTATCCTTCATTACTTCATTACTGTTGTATCTTTCCTGCCTTCCTCCCTTTTCTACCTCCATCTCTCTCTCCTTGTGTACTTTCTTCTATTCTTCCTTCCATTCGTTCCATTTCTCCTTGTCCTTTCTTTCTCCCTTGTGTCCATCCTTCCTTGTGTCTGTCCTTCCTTTGTCTTGTCTTCCTTTTCTTTCTCTTCTTCCTCAATTCCTTTTTTTCCTGTTTTTTGCTTCCATCTTTAAAGTCTCCACAGTAGAAATATTTATTGTATTGACGTTAACAGCTTTATATTTACAAAAGTATTAAAGAGTTAAATAAAAAGTAAAACCCTTTCAGTCGGTTATCTTAGAAATATGTTAATTTAAGATTATATCTTGTGTGCAGATATTTGACAGTGGAGTGACTGTGACAGAGAGCCTTGCAGTGGACTGGGTGGGCAGGAATTTATACTGGACCGACTACGTCCTGGAGACAATTGAGGTGTCTAAGCTGGACGGGACACACCGGACCGTCTTAGTTAGTGAAAATGTCACCAACCCTCGAGGTCTGGTGGTGGATCCCAGAGACAGGTCAGCAACACGTATTTTGCCCTTCTTAAACATTTTCACATTTTGTCACACCACCAACACAGACATCACACACAACATATTTGTGAAGTGGAAGGAAATCAAAAATTAGGCTTAGAAAAATTTAGGCTAACAAAAATGGGTTTGAATTTGTCCACAGGTGGAGTCTTCACATCTTTTACATTTTTGCCCATTCTTCTTTACAAAGTAGTTTAAGTTCAGAGAAATAGGATGGAGAATACCATGAACTTGTTTTCTTTGTATTTTTTTGAGATCTAAAAGCACTGCATCTTTTTTTTGTTAATTTGACCACATTTCTCGTTTTCTGCAAATAAATGCAAAATTTTTGCGTGGGATTTCAGAGACATGCTGTCAGTAGTTCATAGAATAAAAGAATAATGTTCATTTTACTCAAACGTATACCTATAAAGAGTAAAATCAGAGAAACTGATAATTTTGCAGTGGTCTCTTAATTTTCCAGAGCTGTATAACAGATGTGTCAGAGTAAACGAGGTAAATAGATATGCATTTACTTGTCATTTGTAAAAGAGTTTCATTTTATTTGTGAAATAAATTTGAAAGCTGTGCATCTTTTTCCTTCTACTTCACAGTGATGTTAGTGTTGATCCATCACATAAGCCCCCATCCAAATATTGTTGAAGTTTATGGTTGTGACATGAAAAAATTTGCTATTTTTGCGTAGCACTGAAAATATTGAAGCTTTACAGCATAGAAAGAGTCAGCAGTAAAAAGATTGTTTCTGTTTTGCAGCGCTCACCTGATGTTTTGGACTGACTGGGGAAGGAACCCCCGCATTGAGAGGGCAAGCATGGATGGGAAACTCAGGACAGTCATCATAAGCAGCAAACTCTACTGGCCCAATGGTTTAACCATAGACTATCCAAATAATTTGCTGTACTTTGCTGATGCCTATTTGGACTTCATTGATTACTGCGACTACAATGGCAACAACAGAAAACAAGTCCTTGCCAGCGACTTGGTAAGTGTATGAGGTCGTAGTCTTTCTCTCAAGGGGAGCATGTGCAGAATACACTGAGCATACCTTTGAATAGCATGTGTAAGACACCTTTTTTTCTTCTTCTGCTGCTCTCTATGAAAAGGTACTGCAGCATCCCCACGCAATTACCATTTTTGAGGATTTTGTCTATTGGACCGACAGATACATTAACCGAGTGATGCGAGCTCATAAGTGGCATGGGGAGAACCAGACAGTGATGCTGTTCAACCTCCCTCAGCCAATGGGCCTAGTGGCAGTGCATCCAACCAGGCAACCGGCAGGTATTACAACAGTATCCAACATGCTGCTTAACCCAGATGTGCTCTTTCCTTATCATGTCATCTGTTTTGAGAATTGCACCAACTCAGCATGATGCTGCCACAATTGTACTTTACAGACGTGAATCGGCTTCTTAGCCTCGCTGACTTCCCTCTTTCTCCTCCAAATGTAGTAGAGCGGATTATAGCGAGACAACCTCCATTTTTGTTTTATCACACAACAGAACCTCTGTCCAAAATGTAAAGTTCACATGTGCATTTGCAAAGTGCAATTTAGTTTAGAGTAATGGCTTTTTCCTTGCTCAATGGTTTTTCAGTCCATGCCAGTACAACTCATCTGTTCAGGCGAAAACATTTTCCTCTCTGGGACACAGAACTGGTCCTAGAGATGGCTGAACGTTGCTAGGATACACATATCCAGCTTCAGGGATCTAGAAATTGTATCTACCTAACGAGACATGTGGATGCCAACAGTTAAGATCCTGATCTCTTGTTGGTGTGCCTCTGTATAACTCATATGGTGCTTATTAACCTATCAGAGTCTTGTCAAAAATTGATGGAAAAGAAAATATTTGATGGTTAAAAGGATAAATAACTTCAAATTTTGTTGTATGAGCTTTGGTTTTGGATAGTTTTTTGTTTTTTTCCTTTTCTGTTGTGGTTTATACTTAAAAAGTTATATGTTTAGATTTTTGTCATGTATTGTAGTGATTTCTGAAGGTGTAATTTAGTTTAATTTGATGTGTAGGACAGGCATAACTATAAATCTTTGTTTCCATCTTTAGCTTTTCAGTCAAGTTGTTTGAACTGATGCCCTTTCTATTTGATCAAATCAATCAAATCCGAATCTTACGAAGCTGTAAGATTTGGGCTTTCCCAAATTGCTTAATGGCAAAGTGATCCTGAATGCTGTATTTTGAATTAAAAATATGTCTTAATGATTTATTTCCTCTAATTATTGTGGCTGTTAGCAAGTATAAATATTTGAAGTACTATTTATAGGCCTTTCTCATGTAAAACAGGATTTAGATTAATCTTAAATTTAATATCAGACAGTGGGCAAGAAAAGGATTGTGTGTGCCTTTTTAAGTAGAATATGTAAATATCTGCTTTTGACTGCATCTGCTTTGCATTAATGTTTGTTGTGGCTACATATCAGCTGTAGCTAATATGCCCTATAACTCGCGAGAGCCAGCTAAGATGACTCTCTTCAATTTGTAGGGAGAAATCACTGCTTGGAGAGCGCCTGCACTCATATCTGCCTACTCTCTGCTGTGGGACCAAGATACTATTCATGCGCCTGCCCCTCCGGCTGGACTCTGGCGGCTGACCAGTTCACCTGTGCCAGAGGTATGCAGGCTGCCAACAGGAGGGAAACACTCATCACTTAAATTGATAAAAAAGGAAGTGTGGTCAAATGTTGCTGATAAGTTGAAATAGTCATCAAGTATTCATCTCAGCAATGATTACTTTCATGAGAAAGAAAAAAAAAACTCTTACTCCCACTTTGATTCTTGCATGCTTTCTGTACATAGAGATGTCTTAGTGTTTGTAAGAGGAGAAATCTTTTTTTTAAACAGCATATCTGTAGCATAGATTGAATCAGGTACCTGTCAACAGCCTCCCATTTAGACTTTCTTGTAACCTGCTGCTCAGGTCACAAATATTGAGACTCATATGAGCATGTCTTTCATGGTCTCAAGAGGACAAGGGACCTTTAATGCAAGGTCCAAGGAGTCCACCTTAGGTCAGCAGCTTAACTCATCTCAGGTTTCAGCCCCTACAAACCAAGCAGACTGCAATCTCTCCCTGAAGCCAATGATTATCCAAGAATGAAAATGCCCTACAACTATTCTTTGACTCTAATCTCTGATGACAAAGCAAATCAGATTGTGGGACCGGCTTTCACCAGTCAATCCTCTTTATAGATAAAGGTCCTCCAGCTTTAGATCCCTAATTTGCACCAAATATCTACGTAGGAAGCAACTCAACACCTAGGCCTAATTTTACTAAAGGATCTGTTTAGTTTTATTTTTTTTGTTTGTTTATTTCTTTTTGCACTTAAATTGTGTTCTTGTTTGTCAATAAATTTTCATCTTTATAAATATTAATTCTGGCTAAAAAGTTTGAGTCATTTTTTTGGTAATAGTTTTTCAAAAAAATCCCTTTGTTTTAGTTTTAGTTGACATCTATAGTCATTTTAGTTTTAATCTAAATTTTAAATTTAGCAGACTTAGAGAAGGTGTAGGTGCAACGTCACATTAGACCAGTTTCACCTGAACAATGAATATAAATACTTGCAGTTTTTCCGTGACTACCACGTTGGTGCTAAATATTTCAGTTTATTCAATTCATTCTGTCCAAAACAATACATTTTGTTGAAGTTTTCTTGCCTTTCCACATGTTTTATATCATATTTGAATGGAATGCATCTCCCTCCAACATTTTTCTCTTTTTTCTATCATATTGTAAGAATATCAGTCATTTTATTGTAAATCTGGTCTCTTAGGGAGAGCTTTAATGTAGTTTTATCTTGTTTTCTTCAGGAAAAAAAGGTTGTGGTGACACATTTTTGTTGACAAAATTAACACTAGTTTTTATTTTCTGCTAGTTGAGGATCCCTTTCTGGTGGTTGTGAGAGACAGCATCATCTACGGTATTCCACTAAACCCAGAGGACAAGAGCAATGATGCAATGGTTCCAGTCGCTGGTCTTCACAACGGCTACGATGTTGACTTTGATAACAAGGAACAGACCATCTACTGGGTGGAACACCCTGTGAGTCCATCTCAATCAATACGACAGACTGAAAGACAAAAAACACAGCTTTTTTTGTTCATTTGCTCAAACCTGCGGAGCTAGTTCAAGCCTGATCCAAACAAGCCATTATTGTTAAGCGACTGGTGAGGTTAATATGTCTAATTTTGTCCAACAGGGTGAGATCCACAGGGTGAAGTCAGACGGTACAAACAGGACGGAGTTTGCCCCCGCAGCCATTCTCGGCTCTCCTGTTGGCCTGGCCCTGGACTGGATCACGGAGAATCTGTACTACACCAACCCAGCTACGCAGTCCATCGAGGTGAGATTAACGCATTTGGTCGTTCATTCATTTGTTTATCTGTCTGCTTACTTGTTTGTTTTGGCTTGGCCAGGTTTTAAAGTTGAGAGGAGACATACAGTACCGGAAAACTATAATCACAAACAACGGCTCTCCGACCGGCGCTGGCAGTCCTGTTGGCATCGCTGTGGATCCGGCACGTGGGTAAGCCCCATTTAACACCGCCCTGGCACCGCCGCTCAAATCCACTGCTGCTGAGCCCTGACAGCATCCATCTGGTCGGCTTCAGGAGAGATCTTAACAAGACTTGCTGCCATCTAAAACCCCATAAGCTCATGGTCAAGAAACAAGTGCTTTCCTTTCTCATTGTGGGTTAAATAACAGGAGGGAAATGTTTTTATGGTAATCATTACTGATATAAATTTGTTATAAAAGTATTACTGATTGCACTTTAAAATGAGGTAACTTTATGTTATTAAAGGCAAAGTTTAAACAGTAATGATTTCTTGGTTAATGTCAAGTTGTCATAAAGACATTTTGAATAATGTCAACTTTGTGTTAAAAGTGTCATAATTTACCGAATGACGCTTTATGACAACAGTCATAAATATTCATGAAGGCTTATTCATGTTCATGACAGGTGTTATGTCATGTTTATGACAGTGTCATGACAGTCTTATTCAACCCCATTCAAATAAAGTGTTACCGTTTTTATTAACAAGAATCCTTTTTTTTTTAACTAAACATATCACAAATCCAGTTACGCAGATATGATAAAGTAAAAACAACTCAGTGTCACAGTACCACAGCATTAACACACTAATGATACAGCATGTATCAGCTATAATAATGTAATATATAACATTCATTTATTTTCAAATTTATTTTGACACTTAGACAAAAACATAAATATAGAATAAACATCAGTTTCACTGAAGTGATTTAATTATATATATTTTGCCTCCCTGGACTTTATAGACCAACAGCGGGAGTCTTACTAGCTATTAGCTGCTTTATTAAGTTTTCTGCATGTGTGTACAGCAGTCGGCAGTCAGCTGCTTCATTCACATGATGTTTGTAGCATTCCAACTGTGGTTTTCGAGGAGTATTACCTTAAGTGTGATGGTGAGAATTTCCACACTGTGACTGCGTTTTACAACCAGCAGTGCTTCCAAGCAGCCAAATTGATCTTTTGCTTAATAACCAAGAGAAAGGGAAAACATGAGTAGTTCTCCACAACTGGCATGCATTACACTATGGATAAAGAAAGAGAAATTTCCAATCATTTTGACGCTATCTGTTGCCTCTCATTAAAAGTATTTGACAGTGCATAAATGATATGATTGCAAATTTAGCGCTTTTAAACCAATTTCTTTAAGCCTTGGTTTTTGTTAACCTAAATATCTTCTGCTTTTAGTGAGTAAAGTTGATGCCAGAGTAATGACATAATTATTTCAGATATTTAAACACTTTGTGAAGGCCCAGATGATGATGACATGGCTTCCTTGTATTACAAATGGATGAATCTAAATAATTCACCCAAAATATCAGATAGGGAATGGATAAATTGACTGCAATTTCCTGACGTCTGAAGTCGCCACAATCATCCAATCAAACAATTACATGCAAGTTTAATAAGAAATGCCCAGCTCTGCCACCATTCAGAAAGAAAACGAGTTCTCTGTCCCAGGGATAAACATGTTTTTGTAAGAAAATATTGCAAATCGACTCCAGAACAAAAGGGAAAAGTCACTGTGAAAATGTTGTCTGAGGATTGAAGCGAGTGTCAATATCCACTGGAAAAACAAAATTCCTTGTTTAAACAATCTAAAATGACAAACTCTAAATTTATTTTTAATTTTATCTAGCAAACTTTACTGGACAGACCAGGGAACAGAAAGTGGCATCCCTGCCAAGGTGGCAGCTGCAGACATGGATGGCATGAACCTGGCCACGCTCTTCACCAACAACCTTGATCACATTGAGTTCCTCACTGTGGACATCCAAGAGAACAAGCTGTACTGGGCTGTCACAGGCACTGGGAAAGTCAGTTTTTATTCCATTTCTTCTCTCTAAACATTTTATAAGATGTACTGTGTACTTTCACTTTGATGTAAACACCCATTGAAAACATTTTGCTTGTGTTTTTGATCAAACTGCCACAGATTGAGCGCGGTGATCCAGATGGGAGCAACCGCATCACCATAGTGACGGGTCTCTCCCACCCTTGGGGTGTGGCCGTCTACCAGAACTACCTGTTCTTCAGCGACCGTGACTTTGAGGTCATCGAGCGCGTAGACAAGTCCACTGGTGCCAACAGGGTTGTGATGCGAGACAACCTGTCGGGACTCAGAGTCCTAAAAGTTCATTTTAGAGATAGTGAGTGACAAACTCTATCACAGTTTATTTCTCCGTTGAATAGAGATGCACTATAGTTTTTGTGGCTGATTTCTGATTTGTGTTTTGGAAAGCTTTGACCTGCTAAAACACTTTTTTTTTCTTTCTAAACTCAGCATCTGCAGGTACATCTAATGGCTGCACCGACAACATGGGGGCATGTGAGCAGCTCTGTCTTCCTCGACCACGAGGTTTTTTTACCTGTGCATGTGCGACAGGTTTTAAGCTAAACGCAGACAACCGGACTTGTGCCCCTTACAAGTCCTACGTCGTCATCTCCACTCTGTCTGCTATAAAAGGCTTCAGTCTTGAAGGCTCGGATCACTCTGAGGCAATGGTCCCCGTGGCTGGAAGAGGTCAGCGACTTTTACCATGTTATAAACATAATGTGTGACCCGTGCAATGTGCTTTGGTTCTTCTTCTATGAAACATCAACTGAATTGCTGAGTTTTGAAATCTCCCCTTACAGGTCGCAATGCTCTCCACGTCGACGTGCACATGGCTTCTGGTTTCATTTACTGGTGCGACTTCAGCAGCACTGTGATGATACAAAACGGGGTCAGACGTATAAAGCCGGACGGCTCAGGATTACACAGTGTGGTCACATCTGGAATAGGACGCAACGGGATACGAGGCATTGCTGTGGACTGGGCTGCTGGTAAGCTGCTGTTATGATTTTCACCTACACCTGGCACCCTTACTCAGATATTATTTGTTTCTGAAAATCAACTACAAATTCAGTTAACCTTACAGACAGAGCTCCATCAAACTAGGACACCGTTATTTACCTTATTTATCCAGTTTTCATACGACACCTTTTCATTAATTATGACTTCTAAACCAATATTATCATAATAAACTTGAAACTTTCCCACTTCTTTCCCAAGGTAACCTGTATTTCACCAACGCCTTTCTGTCCGAGACGTATGTCGAGGTTCTTCGTTTGAACACGACTTTCCGGAAAGTACTGCTGAAGACGCAGGTGGATATGCCGCGGCACCTTGTTGTGGATCCCAGAAACAGATACCTGTACTGGGCCGATTATGGTCAGCACCCCAAAATTGAGCGTGCGCTCTTGGATGGAACCAACCGCACGATTTTAGTGTCTTCTGGGATAATCACCCCACGAGGCCTTGCTCTGGACTGGCATACTGGATATGTCTACTGGGTGGATGACTCTCTGGATATGATCGCCCGCATCGGCCCTCATGGAGGAGAGACAGAGATCGTTAGGTACGGCAGCCGCTACCCAACTCCTTATGGAATCACAGTGTTTGAGAACAGCATCATTTGGGTGGACAGAAACCTCAAAAAGGTTTTTCAAGCAAGCAAAGAGCCAGGCAGGACAGAGCAACCGGCTGTAATTAGAGACAACATAAACATGCTGAGGGATGTTACTATCTTTGACCAGCGTACACAGCCCACCAGTGCACAGGAACTGAACTACAATCCCTGCATGGAAAACAATGGCGGCTGTGGCCACTTCTGCTTTGCCCTTCCAGGCTCTAGTCAGGGTGCCCAAAACAAAAAGTGCAGCTGTGCTTTTGGTGATCTTGCCACAGATAAAGAGAGCTGTGAGATGTCAAAGGAGGATTACCTCATCTACACCACTGAGAGCACAGTCCGCAGTCTGAGACTCGATCCTGAGGACCATGCTCTGCCATTTCCTGTCGTCAATGTGCCTCGCACGTCCATTGCTCTTGATTTCGACCTTACAGACAACAGGATTTACTTCACTCAGAGCTCAGGTGCAGGAGCCAGCAAGATCAGCTATATCAGCCTGTCCTCTCCCACTACAGCTCCCATTGTAGTAGCTGCAGGTAAGTTCAGTACTCCTACGGTTTGAGGATTGTTATGATGAGGTAGGAATTGAAGTAATTGTGCTATGGTTGTGACAGATCTTGGGGCTCCTGACGGGATAGCCTATGACTGGATAAACAAAAGAATTTACTACAGCGACTACGTCAACCAGAGCATTAGCTCGATGTCTGTAGATGGTGCCCAAAAAACAATAATCGCCCATGTGTCGAGGCCAAGGGCCATCATGTTGGATCCCTGCAGGGGGTAAGGATTACATAGCAAACCCTACTGATGTGTATATCAGTCTCTACCTTTTTTTAAGTTGCTTCTTTCTTGTTGCATAGATACATGTACTGGACAGACTGGGGAACTCATGCAAAGATTGAGCGAGCCACCTTGGGAGGAAATTTCAGAACTGATATTGTGAACAGCAGTCTGGTGTGGCCAAATGGTCTGACTTTGGACTATGAAGAGGAGAGACTCTACTGGGCAGATGCAAGCTTGTAAGACCTCATTAAAATCCACTTTTGACATTTTTAATTTGCATGTGTTTTACTTTCAAAGCTTCTGCCATTGCCATGCTTTTGCTCTGCCATCAGACAGAAGATTGAGCGGTCCTCTCTATCCGGAGGCAACCGTGAGGTCATTGTCAGCACAGCCATCTACCCGTTTGCAATGACTATGTTTGGTCAGTTCATCTATTGGACCGACTGGAACACCCGCAGCATCTATCGGGCAAACAAGCACGACGGCTCTGACCAGAGGGTCATGATTCAGAACCTCCCATCCCGACCAATGGACATTCAGGTTCTGGCCCGCAGGAAGCAACAGCGGTGCGACAGTCCCTGTCAGCAGTTCAACGGAGGCTGCAGCCACATCTGCACTCCAGGTATAAAGTAGCAATTTAAATTGTGGCAGATAAACCTTTCCTTCACCTGGAACCTCCGTGTAAATGTTTGGTGATCTTGCTTTTATCAGGACCTAACGGAGCTGAGTGTCAGTGCCCAGCAGAAGGTCGATGGTACCTGGCTGACGGCAAGTATTGTATTCCTGACAACGGGACTCGCTGCCAGCCAGGCCAGTTCACCTGCATGAACGGCCGGTGTATCCGACCCCAGTGGATATGCGACAATGACAATGACTGTGGAGATGGCAGCGACGAGCTGGAAAGAGTATGTGGTAGGTTCTTCTGAAAAGATCTTGAAATAAAAGTTTTTTTTGTTTTTTTTTTGGGTCATAACCATCTTATTAGAGTCTTTTCTGTAGTTTTAGTTATTTGTCATCACTAATACTAACAAATTAGTCCTTTTCTTTCCTTTAACAAATTGCTTTCTTAGGAGATAAACCGATCTTCAGCTATGCTGGTGTGTATTCTTGCATTGTGTGAATGAACTACTAATCCCCCATTAATAGCAGTGACCAATACTAACATAATTTAATGTACTTACCTTTTACATGCAGTCCCACAGCTGCTCTCTTCCTTTATTGCACTGCCAGGTAAAATGAGCTACTGGTGAAAGTGAATCTCCTTTGGACTCTTTTCTCTTTTGAGTAAAGATCTGACCCGTTGTTGATTCTGATCGGCAGCCTTTCACACCTGCGAGCCCACCGTGTTCACTTGCGGCAATGGGCGGTGCGTTCCCTACCATTACCGCTGTGACCATTACGATGACTGTGGGGACAACAGCGATGAAGTTGGCTGTCTGTTCAGACCCTGTGAACCCAGTACAGAGTTTGCCTGCAACAACGGCCGCTGCATTGCAAAGGACTATGTTTGCAACGGCATCAACAACTGCTACGACAATGGGACTACCGATGAGCAAAACTGCCGTGAGTTTCTTTTTAACAAGATAACGTGATAGGTACAGTTGAAACCAGATATTTACTTACATTATTAAAAAAGACTCAAACAGTTTTTTCTTCTTCTCCCAGTTTGACCTTAAATCAGACTAAACATTTCCTAAACATGTAATGTAGAATGACCAAAATTGTCAGTGGGCGAGAGCTGGACAGGTTGCCAGTCCGTCACAGGGACGCACAACCACCCAGACACACAGTCATACCCAATGGGCAATTTAAAGAAATCAATTAACTTAGCAGTCATGTTTTTTGGACTGTGGATGGAAGCCATCGTACCCAGAGAGAACCCACTCTTGCATTGGGAGAATACACAAACTCCACTCAGAACGCCAGATTTAAACGCCGAAAGCTTCTTTCTGCAAGGCACCAGTGCTACCAAATTATCAGCAAGCTTTATCCTGCTGATAAATATATCACCAAGATTTATCAGACAGAAATAGCTTATCATCTAAGATGACCTAAAACAGGAAAGGTCTGGTTTGATATAATGTCAGACAAGATGAAAAAGAAATGGCTATCCGGCGTGAACTTAAATTTCTAGGTTTTACTAATAAATATTCTGTGTTTATTTTATTGTGCTAACTGTGTTTGAATGTGTGATAATTCCAGCTGAGAGAACCTGCCAGCCAGAGCAAACAAAGTGTCAGTCCACGAACATTTGCATTCCTCGGTCATACCTATGTGATGGAGACAACGACTGTGGGGATATGAGCGACGAAAGTCCAACACACTGTGGTGAGCAACAGCTTTAATGCATGTTTTCTCTTTGAGATGCTCATTAAAGCATAAAAATCATCGAACTTGTCCCATGCTATTGAACTCTAAATGGACACAGTCGCTAAGTAAGGACTCAATAACAAACTTATTAAGTAATCATTCATGCCTCTAAACAAAAAGTTGAAGTATTTATTGGTGTTGCTGTATTAGTAATTTAACTCCCAGAAGTACAAGATTCACTAAAACATATAATTCAACTGCTTATCTTGTTGTATCTGCTTGGCCAAGTTCAACTACATGATTAGAAGCAGCATTAGTGGTTCGCTCACCCAAAAGATGAAGTTGAATATTTTTTTTGTTACATTGGTGTATATATATATATATATATATATATATATATATATATATATATATATATATATATATATATATTTTTTTTTTGTGCAAAAACTTTCATTCACACATATATTTTACTCGTTATGTGTGTGTAATTTTTATTTATA